>NW_024544635.1:0-124053 GCF_018167655.1 Microtus oregoni | reverse complement strand
GGTGCTGGGTGATCAGTACTCGGGTGCTGGGTGCTCAGTGCTCAGGGTGCTGGGTGCTCAGTGCTCGGGGTGCTAGGTGCTCAGTGCTCAGTACTCAGGGTGCTGGGTGCTCAGTGCTCGGGGTGCTGGGTGCTCAGTGCTCAGTACTCAGGGTGCTGGGTGCTCAGTGCTCGGGGTGCTGGGTGCTCAGTGCTCAGGGTCCTGGGTGCTCAGTGCTCACTGTGCTGGGTACTCAGTGCTCGGGGTGCTGGGTGCTCAGTACTCAGGGTGCTGGGTGCTCAGTACTCAGGGTGCTGGGTGCTCAGTGCTCGGGCTGCTGGGTGCTCAGTGCTCGGGGGTGCTGGGTGCTCAGTGCTCGGGGTGCTCGGTGCTCTGTACTCAGGGTGCTGGGTGCTCAGTGCTCGGGGTGCTCAGTACTCAGGGTTCTGTGTGTTCAGTGATCAGGGTGCTGGGTGCTCAGTACTCAGGGTGCTCGGTGCTTAGTACTCAGGGTGCTGGGTGCTCAGTACTCCGGGTGCTGGGTGCTCAGTGCTTGGGGTGCTCCGTGCTCAGTGCTCAAGGTGCTGGGTCCTCAGTACTCAGGGTGCTCATTGCTCAGGGTTCTGGGTCCTCAGTACTCAGGGTGCTGGGTGCTCAGTGCTCAGGGTGCCCGGTGCTCAGTACGTTGGGTGCTCAGTACTCAGGGTGCTGGGTGCTCAGTGCTCGGGGTGCTGGGTGCTCAGTGCACGGGGTGCTGGGTGCTCAGTGCTCGGGGTGCTGGGTGCTCAGTGCTCAGGGTGCTGGGTGCTCAGTGCTCAGGGTGCTGGGTGCTCAGTGCTCTTGGTGCTGGGTGTTCAGTGCTCGGGGTGCTGGGTGCTCAGTGCTCGGGGTGCTCGGTGCTCAGTGCTCAGTACTCAGGTTGCTCAGTGCTCAGGGTGCTGGGTGCTCAGTGCTCGGGGTGCTGGGTGCTCAGTCCTCAGGGTGCTGGGTGCTCAGTGCTCGGGTGCTGGGTGCTCAGTGCTCAGCGTGCTGTGTGCTCAGTACTCAGGGTGCTCAGTACTCAGGGTGCTGGGTGCTCAGTGCTCAGGGTGCTGGGTGCTCAGTGCTCAGGGTGCTGGGTGCTCAGTGCTCAGGGTGCTCGGTGCTCAGTGCTCAGGGTGCTGGGTGCTCAGTACTAATGGTGCTTTGTGCTCAGTACTCAGGGTGCTCATGGCTCAGTACTCAGGGTGCTCAGTGCTCAGTACTCAGGGTGCTCAGTGCTCAGGTTGCTGGGTGCTCAGTGCTTGGGGTGCTGGGTGCTCAGTCCTCAGGGTGCTGGGTGCTCAGTACTCAGGGTGCTGGGTGCTCAGTGCTCGGGGTGCTGGGTGCTCAGTACTCAGGGTGCTGGGTGCTCAGTCCTCGGGTGCTGGGTGCTCAGTTCTCAGGGTGCTGGGTGCTCAGTGCTCGGGGTGCTGGGTGCTCAGTGCTCAGTACTCAGGGTTCTGGGTGCTCAGTGCTCGGGGTGCTGGGTGCTCAGTACTCAGTACTCAGGGTGCTGGGTGCTCAGTGCTCAGGGTGCTGGGTGCTTAGTTCTCAGGGTGCTGGGTGCTCAGTGCTCAGGGTGCTGGGTACTCAGTGCTCGCGGTGCTGGGTGCTCAGTACTCAGGGTGCTGGGTGCTCAGTACTCAGGGTGCTGGGTGCTCAGTGCTCGGGGTGCTGGGTGCTCAGTGCTCGGTGTGCTGGGTGCTCAGTGCTCGGGGTGCTCAGTACTCAGGGTGCTGTGTGTTCAGTGCTCAGGGTGCTGGGTGCTCAGTACTCAGGGTGCTCGGAGCTTAGTACTCAGGGTGCTGGGTGCTCAGTACTCCGGGTGCTGGGTGATCAGTGCTCAGGGTGCTCGGTGCTCAGTGCTCAAGGTGCTGGGTAGTCAGTACTCGGGTGCACATTGCTCAGGGTGCTGGGTGCTCAGTGCTCAGGGTGCTCGGTGATCAGTACGTTGGGTGCTCAGTACTCAGGGTGCTGGGTGCTCAGTGCTCAGGGTGCTGGGTGCTCAGTGCTCAGGGTGCTGGTTGCACAGTGCTCAGGGTGCTGGGTGCTCAGTGCTCGGGGTGCTGGGTGCTCAGTACTCAGGGTGCTGGGTGCTCAGTGCTCAGGGTGCTCGGTGCTCAGTACGCTGGGTGCTCAGTACTCAGGGTGCTGGGTGCTCAGTACTCAGGGTGCTGGGTGCTCAGTACTCAGGGTGCTGGGTGCTCAGTGCTCAGGGTGCTCGGTGCTCAGTACGCTGGGTGCTCAGTACTCAGGGTGCTGGGTGCTCAGTACTCAGGGTGCTGGGTGCTCAGTACTCAGGGTGCTGGGTGCTCAGTACTCAGGGTGCTCGGTGCTCAGTACGCAGGGTGCTCAGTGCTCAGTGCTCGGGGTGCTGGGTCCTCAGTGCTCAGGGTGCTGGGTCCTCAGTGCTCGGGGTGCTGGGTGCTCAGTGCTCAGGGTGCTGGGTGCTCAGTGCTCAGAGTGCTGGGTGCTCAGTACTCAGGGTGCTCGGGTGCTCAGTGCTTGGGCTGTTGGGTGCCCAGTACTCAGGGTGCTGTGTGCTCAGTGCTCAGGGTGCTGGGTGCTCAGTGCTCAGGGTGCTGGGTGCTCAGTGCTCGGGGTGCTGGGTGCTCAGTGCACGGGTTCTGGGTGCTCAGTGCTCGGGGGTGCTGGGTGCTCAGTGCTCAGGGTGCTGGGTGCTCAGTGCTCGGGGTGCTGGGTGCTCAGTGCACGGGGTGCTGGGTGCTCATTACTCAGGGTGCTGGGTGCTCAGTACTCAGGGTGCTCAGTGCTTGGGGTGCTGGGTGCTCAGTACTCAGGTTGCTCAGTGCTTGGGGTGTTGGGTGCTCAGTACTCAGGGTGCTGGGTGCTCAGTGCTCAGGGTTCTGGGTGCTCAGTACTCAGGGTGCTGGGTGCTCAGTGCTCAGAGTGCTGGCTGCTCAGTGCTCAGGGTGCTGGGTGCTCAGTGCTCAGGGTGCTGGGTGCTCAGTGCTCGGGGTGCTGGGTGCTCAGTGCTCGGGGTGCTGGGTGCTCAGTGCTCGGGATGCTCGGTGCTCAGTGCTCGGGGTGCTGGGTGCTCAGTACTCGCGGTGCTCAGTGCTCAGTACTCAGGGTACTGGGTGCTCAGTGCTCAGGGTGCTGTGTGCTCAGTGCTTGGGGAGCTTGCGGCTCGGTGCTCACGTTGCTGGGTGGTCAGTACTCGGGGTGCTGGGTGCTCAGTACTCAGGGTGCTGGGAGCTCATTGCTCGGGGTGCTGGGTGCTCAGTGCTCGGGGTGCTGGGTGCTCAGTGCTCTGGGTTCTGGGTGCTCAGTGTTCGGGGCGCTGGGTGCTCAGTGCTCGGGGCGCTGTGTGCTCAGTGCTCGGGGTGCTCGGAGCTCAGTACTCAGGGTGATGGGTGCTCAGTGCTCGGGGTGCTCGGTGCTCAGTACTCAGGGTGCTGGGTGCTCAGTGCTCGGGGTGCTCGGTGCTCAGTACGTTGGGTGCTCACTACTCAGGGTGCTGGGTGCTCAGTGCTCAAGGTGCTGGGTGCTCAGTACTCAGGGTGCTGGGTGCGCATTGCTCGGGGTGCTGGGTGCTCAGTGCTCAGGGTGCTGGGTGCTCAGTGCTCAGGGTGCTGGGTGCTCAGTACTCGGGGTGCTGGGTGCTCAGTACTCAGGGTGCGGGGTGCTCAGTACTCAGGGTGCTGGGTGATCAGTACTCGGGTGCTGGGTGCTCAGTGCTCAGGGTGCTGGGTGATCAGTGCTCGGGGTGCTAGGTGCTCAGTGCTCAGTACTCAGGGTGCTGGGTGCTCAGTGCTCAGGGTGCTGGGTGCTCAGTACTCAGGGTGCTGGGTGCTCGGTGCTCCGTACGCTGGGTGCTCAGTACTCAGGGTGCTGGCTGCTCAGTACTCAGGGTGCTCAGTGCTCAGTACTCAGGGTGCTGTGTGCTCAGTGGTCGGGGTGCTGGGTGCTCATTACTCAGGGTGCTGGGTGCTCAGTACTCAGGGTGCTCAGTGCTTGGGGTGCTGGGTGCTCAGTACTCAGGGTGCTCAGTGCTTGGGGTGTTGGGTGCTCAGTACTCAGGGTGCTGGGTGCTCAGTGCTCAGGGTTCTGGGTGCTCAGTACTCAGGGTGCTGGGTGCTCAGTGCTCAGAGTGCTGGCTGCTCAGTGCTCAGGGTGCTGGGTGCTCAGTGCTCAGGGTGCTGGGTGCTCAGTGCTCGGGGTGCTGGGTGCTCAGTGCTCGGGGTGCTGGGTGCTCAGTGCTCGGGATGCTCGGTGCTCAGTGCTCGGGGTGCTGGGTGCTCAGTACTCGCGGTGCTCAGTGCTCAGTACTCAGGGTACTGGGTGCTCAGTGCTCAGGGTGCTGTGTGCTCAGTGCTTGGGGTGCTGGCGGCTCGGTGCTCACGTTGCTGGGTGGTCAGTACTCGGGGTGCTGGGTGCTCAGTACTCAGGGTGCTGGGAGCTCATTGCTCGGGGTGCTGGGTGCTCAGTGCTCGGGGTGCTGGGTGCTCAGTGCTCTGGGTTCTGGGTGCTCAGTGTTCGGGGCGCTGGGTGCTCAGTGCTCGGGGCGCTGTGTGCTCAGTGCTCGGGGTGCTCGGAGCTCAGTACTCAGGGTGATGGGTGCTCAGTGCTCGGGGTGCTCGGTGCTCAGTACTCAGGGTGCTGGGTGCTCAGTGCTCGGGGTGCTCGGTGCTCAGTACGTTGGGTGCTCACTACTCAGGGTGCTGGGTGCTCAGTGCTCAAGGTGCTGGGTGCTCAGTACTCAGGGTGCTGGGTGCGCATTGCTCGGGGTGCTGGGTGCTCAGTGCTCAGGGTGCTGGGTGCTCAGTGCTCAGGGTGCTGGGTGCTCAGTACTCGGGGTGCTGGGTGCTCAGTACTCAGGGTGCGGGGTGCTCAGTACTCAGGGTGCTGGGTGATCAGTACTCGGGTGCTGGGTGCTCAGTGCTCAGGGTGCTGGGTGCTCAGTGCTCGGGGTGCTAGGTGCTCAGTGCTCAGTACTCAGGGTGCTGGGTGCTCAGTGCTCGGGGTGCTGGGTGCTCAGTGCTCAGTACTCAGGGTGCTGGGTGCTCAGTGCTCGGGGTGCTGGGTGCTCAGTGCTCAGGGTCCTGGGTGCTCAGTGCTCACTGTGCTGGGTACTCAGTGCTCGGGGTGCTGGGTGCTCAGTACTCAGGGTGCTGGGTGCTCAGTACTCAGGGTGCTGGGTGCTCAGTGCTCGGGCTGCTGGGTGCTCAGTGCTCGGGGTGCTGGGTGCTCAGTGCTCGGGGTGCTCGGTGCTCTGTACTCAGGGTGCTGGGTGCTCAGTGCTCGGGGTGCTCAGTACTCAGGGTTCTGTGTGTTCAGTGATCAGGGTGCTGGGTGCTCAGTACTCAGGGTGCTCGGTGCTTAGTACTCAGGGTGCTGGGTGCTCAGTACTCCGGGTGCTGGGTGCTCAGTGCTTGGGGTGCTCCGTGCTCAGTGCTCAAGGTGCTGGGTCCTCAGTACTCAGGGTGCTCATTGCTCAGGGTTCTGGGTCCTCAGTACTCAGGGTGCTGGGTGCTCAGTGCTCAGGGTGCCCGGTGCTCAGTACGTTGGGTGCTCAGTACTCAGGGTGCTGGGTGCTCAGTGCTCGGGGTGCTGGGTGCTCAGTGCACGGGGTGCTGGGTGCTCAGTGCTCGGGGTGCTGGGTGCTCAGTGCTCAGGGTGCTGGGTGCTCAGTGCTCAGGGTGCTGGGTGCTCAGTGCTCTTGGTGCTGGGTGTTCAGTGCTCGGGGTGCTGGGTGCTCAGTGCTCGGGGTGCTCGGTGCTCAGTGCTCAGTACTCAGGTTGCTCAGTGCTCAGGGTGCTGGGTGCTCAGTGCTCGGGGTGCTGGGTGCTCAGTCCTCAGGGTGCTGGGTGCTCAGTGCTCGGGTGCTGGGTGCTCAGTGCTCAGCGTGCTGTGTGCTCAGTACTCAGGGTGCTCAGTACTCAGGGTGCTGGGTGCTCAGTGCTCAGGGTGCTGGGTGCTCAGTGCTCAGGGTGCTGGGTGCTCAGTGCGCAGGGTGCTCGGTGCTCAGTGCTCAGGGTGCTGGGTGCTCAGTACTAATGGTGCTTTGTGCTCAGTACTCAGGGTGCTCATGGCTCAGTACTCAGGGTGCTCAGTGCTCAGTACTCAGGGTGCTCAGTGCTCAGAGTGCTGGGTGCTCAGTGCTTGGGGTGCTGGGTGCTCAGTCCTCAGGGTGCTGGGTGCTCAGTACTCAGGGTGCTGGGTGCTCAGTGCTCGGGGTGCTGGGTGCTCAGTACTCAGGGTGCTGGGTGCTCAGTCCTCGGGTGCTGGGTGCTCAGTTCTCAGGGTGCTGGGTGCTCAGTGCTCGGGGTGCTGGGTGCTCAGTGCTCAGTACTCAGGGTTCTGGGTGCTCAGTGCTCGGGGTGCTGGGTGCTCAGTACTCAGTACTCAGGGTGCTGGGTGCTCAGTGCTCAGGGTGCTGGGTGCTTAGTTCTCAGGGTGCTGGGTGCTCAGTGCTCAGGGTGCTGGGTACTCAGTGCTCGCGGTGCTGGGTGCTCAGTACTCAGGGTGCTGGGTGCTCAGTACTCAGGGTGCTGGGTGCTCAGTGCTCGGGGTGCTGGGTGCTCAGTGCTCGGTGTGCTGGGTGCTCAGTGCTCGGGGTGCTCAGTACTCAGGGTGCTGTGTGTTCAGTGCTCAGGGTGCTGGGTGCTCAGTACTCAGGGTGCTCGGAGCTTAGTACTCAGGGTGCTGGGTGCTCAGTACTCCGGGTGCTGGGTGATCAGTGCTCAGGGTGCTCGGTGCTCAGTGCTCAAGTTGCTGGGTAGTCAGTACTCGGGTGCACATTGCTCAGGGTGCTGGGTGCTCAGTGCTCAGGGTGCTCGGTGATCAGTACGTTGGGTGCTCAGTACTCAGGGTGCTGGGTGCTCAGTGCTCAGGGTGCTGGGTGCTCAGTGCTCAGGGTGCTGGTTGCACAGTGCTCAGGGTGCTGGGTGCTCAGTGCTCGGGGTGCTGGGTGCTCAGTGCTCAGGGTGCTCGGTGCTCAGTACGCTGGGTGCTCAGTACTCAGGGTGCTGGGTGCTCAGTCCTCGGGTGCTGGGTGCTCAGTTCTCAGGGTGCTGGGTGCTCAGTGCTCGGGGTGCTGGGTGCTCAGTGCTCAGTACTCAGGGTTCTGGGTGCTCAGTGCTCGGGGTGCTGGGTGCTCAGTACTCAGTACTCAGGGTGCTGGGTGCTCAGTGCTCAGGGTGCTGGGTGCTTAGTTCTCAGGGTGCTGGGTGCTCAGTGCTCAGGGTGCTGGGTACTCAGTGCTCGCGGTGCTGGGTGCTCAGTACTCAGGGTGCTGGGTGCTCAGTACTCAGGGTGCTGGGTGCTCAGTGCTCGGGGTGCTGGGTGCTCAGTGCTCGGTGTGCTGGGTGCTCAGTGCTCGGGGTGCTCAGTACTCAGGGTGCTGTGTGTTCAGTGCTCAGGGTGCTGGGTGCTCAGTACTCAGGGTGCTCGGAGCTTAGTACTCAGGGTGCTGGGTGCTCAGTACTCCGGGTGCTGGGTGATCAGTGCTCAGGGTGCTCGGTGCTCAGTGCTCAAGGTGCTGGGTAGTCAGTACTCGGGTGCACATTGCTCAGGGTGCTGGGTGCTCAGTGCTCAGGGTGCTCGGTGATCAGTACGTTGGGTGCTCAGTACTCAGGGTGCTGGGTGCTCAGTGCTCAGGGTGCTGGGTGCTCAGTGCTCAGGGTGCTGGTTGCACAGTGCTCAGGGTGCTGGGTGCTCAGTGCTCGGGGTGCTGGGTGCTCAGTACTCAGGGTGCTGGGTGCTCAGTGCTCAGGGTGCTCGGTGCTCAGTACGCTGGGTGCTCAGTACTCAGGGTGCTGGGTGCTCAGTACTCAGGGTGCTGGGTGCTCAGTACTCAGGGTGCTGGGTGCTCAGTGCTCAGGGTGCTCGGTGCTCAGTACGCTGGGTGCTCAGTACTCAGGGTGCTGGGTGCTCAGTACTCAGGGTGCTGGGTGCTCAGTACTCAGGGTGCTGGGTGCTCAGTACTCAGGGTGCTCGGTGCTCAGTACGCAGGGTGCTCAGTGCTCAGTGCTCGGGGTGCTGGGTCCTCAGTGCTCAGGGTGCTGGGTCCTCAGTGCTCGGGGTGCTGGGTGCTCAGTGCTCAGGGTGCTGGGTGCTCAGTGCTCAGAGTGCTGGGTGCTCAGTACTCAGGGTGCTCGGGTGCTCAGTGCTTGGGCTGTTGGGTGCCCAGTACTCAGGGTGCTGTGTGCTCAGTGCTCAGGGTGCTGGGTGCTCAGTGCTCAGGGTGCTGGGTGCTCAGTGCTCGGGGTGCTGGGTGCTCAGTGCACGGGGTTCTGGGTGCTCAGTGCTCGGGGTGCTGGGTGCTCAGTGCTCAGGGTGCTGGGTGCTCAGTGCTCGGGGTGCTGGGTGCTCAGTGCACGGGGTGCTGGGTGCTCATTACTCAGGGTGCTGGGTGCTCAGTACTCAGGGTGCTCAGTGCTTGGGGTGCTGGGTGCTCAGTACTCAGGTTGCTCAGTGCTTGGGGTGTTGGGTGCTCAGTACTCAGGGTGCTGGGTGCTCAGTGCTCAGGGTTCTGGGTGCTCAGTACTCAGGGTGCTGGGTGCTCAGTGCTCAGAGTGCTGGCTGCTCAGTGCTCAGGGTGCTGGGTGCTCAGTGCTCAGGGTGCTGGGTGCTCAGTGCTCGGGGTGCTGGGTGCTCAGTGCTCGGGGTGCTGGGTGCTCAGTGCTCGGGATGCTCGGTGCTCAGTGCTCGGGGTGCTGGGTGCTCAGTACTCGCGGTGCTCAGTGCTCAGTACTCAGGGTACTGGGTGCTCAGTGCTCAGGGTGCTGTGTGCTCAGTGCTTGGGGAGCTTGCGGCTCGGTGCTCACGTTGCTGGGTGGTCAGTACTCGGGGTGCTGGGTGCTCAGTACTCAGGGTGCTGGGAGCTCATTGCTCGGGGTGCTGGGTGCTCAGTGCTCGGGGTGCTGGGTGCTCAGTGCTCTGGGTTCTGGGTGCTCAGTGTTCGGGGCGCTGGGTGCTCAGTGCTCGGGGCGCTGTGTGCTCAGTGCTCGGGGTGCTCGGAGCTCAGTACTCAGGGTGATGGGTGCTCAGTGCTCGGGGTGCTCGGTGCTCAGTACTCAGGGTGCTGGGTGCTCAGTGCTCGGGGTGCTCGGTGCTCAGTACGTTGGGTGCTCACTACTCAGGGTGCTGGGTGCTCAGTGCTCAAGGTGCTGGGTGCTCAGTACTCAGGGTGCTGGGTGCGCATTGCTCGGGGTGCTGGGTGCTCAGTGCTCAGGGTGCTGGGTGCTCAGTGCTCAGGGTGCTGGGTGCTCAGTACTCGGGGTGCTGGGTGCTCAGTACTCAGGGTGCGGGGTGCTCAGTACTCAGGGTGCTGGGTGATCAGTACTCGGGTGCTGGGTGCTCAGTGCTCAGGGTGCTGGGTGATCAGTGCTCGGGGTGCTAGGTGCTCAGTGCTCAGTACTCAGGGTGCTGGGTGCTCAGTGCTCAGGGTGCTGGGTGCTCAGTACTCAGGGTGCTGGGTGCTCGGTGCTCCGTACGCTGGGTGCTCAGTACTCAGGGTGCTGGCTGCTCAGTACTCAGGGTGCTCAGTGCTCAGTACTCAGGGTGCTGTGTGCTCAGTGGTCGGGGTGCTGGGTGCTCATTACTCAGGGTGCTGGGTGCTCAGTACTCAGGGTGCTCAGTGCTTGGGGTGCTGGGTGCTCAGTACTCAGGGTGCTCAGTGCTTGGGGTGTTGGGTGCTCAGTACTCAGGGTGCTGGGTGCTCAGTGCTCAGGGTTCTGGGTGCTCAGTACTCAGGGTGCTGGGTGCTCAGTGCTCAGAGTGCTGGCTGCTCAGTGCTCAGGGTGCTGGGTGCTCAGTGCTCAGGGTGCTGGGTGCTCAGTGCTCGGGGTGCTGGGTGCTCAGTGCTCGGGGTGCTGGGTGCTCAGTGCTCGGGATGCTCGGTGCTCAGTGCTCGGGGTGCTGGGTGCTCAGTACTCGCGGTGCTCAGTGCTCAGTACTCAGGGTACTGGGTGCTCAGTGCTCAGGGTGCTGTGTGCTCAGTGCTTGGGGTGCTTGCGGCTCGGTGCTCACGTTGCTGGGTGGTCAGTACTCGGGGTGCTGGGTGCTCAGTACTCAGGGTGCTGGGAGCTCATTGCTCGGGGTGCTGGGTGCTCAGTGCTCGGGGTGCTGGGTGCTCAGTGCTCTGGGTTCTGGGTGCTCAGTGTTCGGGGCGCTGGGTGCTCAGTGCTCGGGGCGCTGTGTGCTCAGTGCTCGGGGTGCTCGGAGCTCAGTACTCAGGGTGATGGGTGCTCAGTGCTCGGGGTGCTCGGTGCTCAGTACTCAGGGTGCTGGGTGCTCAGTGCTCGGGGTGCTCGGTGCTCAGTACGTTGGGTGCTCACTACTCAGGGTGCTGGGTGCTCAGTGCTCAAGGTGCTGGGTGCTCAGTACTCAGGGTGCTGGGTGCGCATTGCTCGGGGTGCTGGGTGCTCAGTGCTCAGGGTGCTGGGTGCTCAGTGCTCAGGGTGCTGGGTGCTCAGTACTCGGGGTGCTGGGTGCTCAGTACTCAGGGTGCGGGGTGCTCAGTACTCAGGGTGCTGGGTGATCAGTACTCGGGTGCTGGGTGCTCAGTGCTCAGGGTGCTGGGTGCTCAGTGCTCGGGGTGCTAGGTGCTCAGTGCTCAGTACTCAGGGTGCTGGGTGCTCAGTGCTCGGGGTGCTGGGTGCTCAGTGCTCAGTACTCAGGGTGCTGGGTGCTCAGTGCTCGGGGTGCTGGGTGCTCAGTGCTCAGGGTCCTGGGTGCTCAGTGCTCACTGTGCTGGGTACTCAGTGCTCGGGGTGCTGGGTGCTCAGTACTCAGGGTGCTGGGTGCTCAGTACTCAGGGTGCTGGGTGCTCAGTGCTCGGGCTGCTGGGTGCTCAGTGCTCGGGGTGCTGGGTGCTCAGTGCTCGGGGTGCTCGGTGCTCTGTACTCAGGGTGCTGGGTGCTCAGTGCTCGGGGTGCTCAGTACTCAGGGTTCTGTGTGTTCAGTGATCAGGGTGCTGGGTGCTCAGTACTCAGGGTGCTCGGTGCTTAGTACTCAGGGTGCTGGGTGCTCAGTACTCCGGGTGCTGGGTGCTCAGTGCTTGGGGTGCTCCGTGCTCAGTGCTCAAGGTGCTGGGTCCTCAGTACTCAGGGTGCTCATTGCTCAGGGTTCTGGGTCCTCAGTACTCAGGGTGCTGGGTGCTCAGTGCTCAGGGTGCCCGGTGCTCAGTACGTTGGGTGCTCAGTACTCAGGGTGCTGGGTGCTCAGTGCTCGGGGTGCTGGGTGCTCAGTGCACGGGGTGCTGGGTGCTCAGTGCTCGGGGTGCTGGGTGCTCAGTGCTCAGGGTGCTGGGTGCTCAGTGCTCAGGGTGCTGGGTGCTCAGTGCTCTTGGTGCTGGGTGTTCAGTGCTCGGGGTGCTGGGTGCTCAGTGCTCGGGGTGCTCGGTGCTCAGTGCTCAGTACTCAGGTTGCTCAGTGCTCAGGGTGCTGGGTGCTCAGTGCTCGGGGTGCTGGGTGCTCAGTCCTCAGGGTGCTGGGTGCTCAGTGCTCGGGTGCTGGGTGCTCAGTGCTCAGCGTGCTGTGTGCTCAGTACTCAGGGTGCTCAGTACTCAGGGTGCTGGGTGCTCAGTGCTCAGGGTGCTGGGTGCTCAGTGCTCAGGGTGCTGGGTGCTCAGTGCGCAGGGTGCTCGGTGCTCAGTGCTCAGGGTGCTGGGTGCTCAGTACTAATGGTGCTTTGTGCTCAGTACTCAGGGTGCTCATGGCTCAGTACTCAGGGTGCTCAGTGCTCAGTACTCAGGGTGCTCAGTGCTCAGAGTGCTGGGTGCTCAGTGCTTGGGGTGCTGGGTGCTCAGTCCTCAGGGTGCTGGGTGCTCAGTACTCAGGGTGCTGGGTGCTCAGTGCTCGGGGTGCTGGGTGCTCAGTACTCAGGGTGCTGGGTGCTCAGTCCTCGGGTGCTGGGTGCTCAGTTCTCAGGGTGCTGGGTGCTCAGTGCTCGGGGTGCTGGGTGCTCAGTGCTCAGTACTCAGGGTTCTGGGTGCTCAGTGCTCGGGGTGCTGGGTGCTCAGTACTCAGTACTCAGGGTGCTGGGTGCTCAGTGCTCAGGGTGCTGGGTGCTTAGTTCTCAGGGTGCTGGGTGCTCAGTGCTCAGGGTGCTGGGTACTCAGTGCTCGCGGTGCTGGGTGCTCAGTACTCAGGGTGCTGGGTGCTCAGTACTCAGGGTGCTGGGTGCTCAGTGCTCGGGGTGCTGGGTGCTCAGTGCTCGGTGTGCTGGGTGCTCAGTGCTCGGGGTGCTCAGTACTCAGGGTGCTGTGTGTTCAGTGCTCAGGGTGCTGGGTGCTCAGTACTCAGGGTGCTCGGAGCTTAGTACTCAGGGTGCTGGGTGCTCAGTACTCCGGGTGCTGGGTGATCAGTGCTCAGGGTGCTCGGTGCTCAGTGCTCAAGGTGCTGGGTAGTCAGTACTCGGGTGCACATTGCTCAGGGTGCTGGGTGCTCAGTGCTCAGGGTGCTCGGTGATCAGTACGTTGGGTGCTCAGTACTCAGGGTGCTGGGTGCTCAGTGCTCAGGGTGCTGGGTGCTCAGTGCTCAGGGTGCTGGTTGCACAGTGCTCAGGGTGCTGGGTGCTCAGTGCTCGGGGTGCTGGGTGCTCAGTACTCAGGGTGCTGGGTGCTCAGTGCTCAGGGTGCTCGGTGCTCAGTACGCTGGGTGCTCAGTACTCAGGGTGCTGGGTGCTCAGTACTCAGGGTGCTGGGTGCTCAGTACTCAGGGTGCTGGGTGCTCAGTGCTCAGGGTGCTCGGTGCTAAGTACGCTGGGTGCTCAGTACTCAGGGTGCTGGGTGCTCAGTACTCAGGGTGCTGGGTGCTCAGTACTCAGGGTGCTGGGTGCTCAGTACTCAGGGTGCTCGGTGCTCAGTACGCAGGGTGCTCAGTGCTCAGTGCTCGGGGTGCTGGGTCCTCAGTGCTCAGGGTGCTGGGTCCTCAGTGCTCGGGGTGCTGGGTGCTCAGTGCTCAGGGTGCTGGGTGCTCAGTGCTCAGAGTGCTGGGCGCTCAGTACTCAGGGTGCTCGGGTGCTCAGTGCTTGGGCTGTTGGGTGCCCAGTACTCAGGGTGCTGTGTGCTCAGTGCTCAGGGTGCTGGGTGCTCAGTGCTCAGGGTGCTGGGTGCTCAGTGCTCGGGGTGCTGGGTGCTCAGTGCACGGGGTTCTGGGTGCTCAGTGCTCGGGGTGCTGGGTGCTCAGTGCTCAGGGTGCTGGGTGCTCAGTGCTCGGGGTGCTGGGTGCTCAGTGCACGGGGTGCTGGGTGCTCATTACTCAGGGTGCTGGGTGCTCAGTACTCAGGGTGCTCAGTGCTTGGGGTGCTGGGTGCTCAGTACTCAGGGTGCTCAGTGCTTGGGGTGTTGGGTGCTCAGTACTCAGGGTGCTGGGTGCTCAGTGCTCAGGGTTCTGGGTGCTCAGTACTCAGGGTGCTGGGTGCTCAGTGCTCAGAGTGCTGGCTGCTCAGTGCTCAGGGTGCTGGGTGCTCAGTGCTCAGGGTGCTGGGTGCTCAGTGCTCGGGGTGCTGGGTGCTCAGTGCTCGGGGTGCTGGGTGCTCAGTGCTCGGGATGCTCGGTGCTCAGTGCTCGGGGTGCTGGGTGCTCAGTACTCGCGGTGCTCAGTGCTCAGTACTCAGGGTACTGGGTGCTCAGTGCTCAGGGTGCTGTGTGCTCAGTGCTTGGGGTGCTTGCGGCTCGGTGCTCACGTTGCTGGGTGGTCAGTACTCGGGGTGCTGGGTGCTCAGTACTCAGGGTGCTGGGAGCTCATTGCTCGGGGTGCTGGGTGCTCAGTGCTCGGGGTGCTGGGTGCTCAGTGCTCTGGGTTCTGGGTGCTCAGTGTTCGGGGCGCTGGGTGCTCAGTGCTCGGGGCGCTGTGTGCTCAGTGCTCGGGGTGCTCGGAGCTCAGTACTCAGGGTGATGGGTGCTCAGTGCTCGGGGTGCTCGGTGCTCAGTACTCAGGGTGCTGGGTGCTCAGTGCTCGGGGTGCTCGGTGCTCAGTACGTTGGGTGCTCACTACTCAGGGTGCTGGGTGCTCAGTGCTCAAGGTGCTGGGTGCTCAGTACTCAGGGTGCTGGGTGCGCATTGCTCGGGGTGCTGGGTGCTCAGTGCTCAGGGTGCTGGGTGCTCAGTGCTCAGGGTGCTGGGTGCTCAGTACTCGGGGTGCTGGGTGCTCAGTACTCAGGGTGCGGGGTGCTCAGTACTCAGGGTGCTGGGTGATCAGTACTCGGGTGCTGGGTGCTCAGTGCTCAGGGTGCTGGGTGATCAGTGCTCGGGGTGCTAGGTGCTCAGTGCTCAGTACTCAGGGTGCTGGGTGCTCAGTGCTCGGGGTGCTGGGTGCTCAGTGCTCAGTACTCAGGGTGCTGGGTGCTCAGTGCTCGGGGTGCTGGGTGCTCAGTGCTCAGGGTCCTGGGTGCTCAGTGCTCACTGTGCTGGGTACTCAGTGCTCGGGGTGCTGGGTGCTCAGTACTCAGGGTGCTGGGTGCTCAGTACTCAGGGTGCTGGGTGCTCAGTGCTCGGGCTGCTGGGTGCTCAGTGCTCGGGGTGCTGGGTGCTCAGTGCTCGGGGTGCTCGGTGCTCTGTACTCAGGGTGCTGGGTGCTCAGTGCTCGGGGTGCTCAGTACTCAGGGTTCTGTGTGTTCAGTGATCAGGGTGCTGGGTGCTCAGTACTCAGGGTGCTCGGTGCTTAGTACTCAGGGTGCTGGGTGCTCAGTACTCCGGGTGCTGGGTGCTCAGTGCTTGGGGTGCTCCGTGCTCAGTGCTCAAGGTGCTGGGTCCTCAGTACTCAGGGTGCTCATTGCTCAGGGTTCAGGGTCCTCAGTACTCAGGGTGCTGGGTGCTCAGTGCTCAGGGTGCCCGGTGCTCAGTACGTTGGGTGCTCAGTACTCAGGGTGCTGGGTGCTCAGTGCTCGGGGTGCTGGGTGCTCAGTGCACGGGGTGCTGGGTGCTCAGTGCTCGGGGTGCTGGGTGCTCAGTGCTCAGGGTGCTGGGTGCTCAGTGCTCAGGGTGCTGGGTGCTCAGTGCTCTTGGTGCTGGGTGTTCAGTGCTCGGGGTGCTGGGTGCTCAGTGCTCGGGGTGCTCGGTGCTCAGTGCTCAGTACTCAGGTTGCTCAGTGCTCAGGGTGCTGGGTGCTCAGTGCTCGGGGTGCTGGGTGCTCAGTCCTCAGGGTGCTGGGTGCTCAGTGCTCGGGTGCTGGGTGCTCAGTGCTCAGCGTGCTGTGTGCTCAGTACTCAGGGTGCTCAGTACTCAGGGTGCTGGGTGCTCAGTGCTCAGGGTGCTGGGTGCTCAGTGCTCAGGGTGCTGGGTGCTCAGTGCTCAGGGTGCTCGGTGCTCAGTGCTCAGGGTGCTGGGTGCTCAGTACTAATGGTGCTTTGTGCTCAGTACTCAGGGTGCTCATGGCTCAGTACTCAGGGTGCTCAGTGCTCAGTACTCAGGGTGCTCAGTGCTCAGGGTGCTGGGTGCTCAGTGCTTGGGGTGCTGGGTTCTCAGTCCTCAGGGTGCTGGGTGCTCAGTACTCAGGGTGCTGGGTGCTCAGTGCTCGGGGTGCTGGGTGCTCAGTACTCAGGGTGCTGGGTGCTCAGTCCTCGGGTGCTGGGTGCTCAGTTCTCAGGGTGCTGGGTGCTCAGTGCTCGGGGTGCTGGGTGCTCAGTGCTCAGTACTCAGGGTTCTGGGTGCTCAGTGCTCGGGGTGCTGGGTGCTCAGTACTCAGTACTCAGGGTGCTGGGTGCTCAGTGCTCAGGGTGCTGGGTGCTTAGTGCTCAGGGTGCTGGGTGCTCAGTGCTCAGGGTGCTGGGTACTCAGTGCTCGCGGTGCTGGGTGCTCAGTACTCAGGGTGCTGGGTGCTCAGTACTCAGGGTGCTGGGTGCTCAGTGCTCGGGGTGCTGGGTGCTCAGTGCTCGGTGTGCTGGGTGCTCAGTGCTCGGGGTGCTCAGTACTCAGGGTGCTGTGTGTTCAGTGCTCAGGGTGCTGGGTGCTCAGTACTCAGGGTGCTCGGAGCTTAGTACTCAGGGTGCTGGGTGCTCAGTACTCCGGGTGCTGGGTGATCAGTGCTCAGGGTGCTCGGTGCTCAGTGCTCAAGGTGCTGGGTAGTCAGTACTCGGGTGCACATTGCTCAGGGTGCTGGGTGCTCAGTACTCAGGGTGCTGGGTGCTCAGTGCTCAGGGTGCTCGGTGATCAGTACGTTGGGTGCTCAGTACTCAGGGTGCTGGGTGCTCAGTGCTCAGGGTGCTGGGTGCTCAGTGCTCAGGGTGCTGGTTGCACAGTGCTCAGGGTGCTGGGTGCTCAGTGCTCGGGGTGCTGGGTGCTCAGTACTCAGGGTGCTGGGTGCTCAGTGCTCAGGGTGCTCGGTGCTCAGTACGCTGGGTGCTCAGTACTCAGGGTGCTGGGTGCTCAGTACTCAGGGTGCTGGGTGCTCAGTAATCAGGGTGCTGGGTGCTCAGTGCTCAGGGTGCTCGGTGCTCAGTACGCTGGGTGCTCAGTACTCAGGGTGCTGGGTGCTCAGTACTCAGGGTGCTGGGTGCTCAGTACTCAGGGTGCTGGGTGCTCAG
This sequence comes from Microtus oregoni, assembly GCF_018167655.1. NCBI lineage: Eukaryota > Metazoa > Chordata > Mammalia > Rodentia > Cricetidae > Microtus > Microtus oregoni. The sequence continues at coordinate 107,559 of NW_024544635.1, read as the reverse complement.
TACTCAGGGTGCTCGGTGCTCAGTACGCAGGGTGCTAAGTGCTCAGTGCTCGGGGTGCTGGGTCCTCAGTGCTCAGGGTGCTGGGTCCTCAGTGCTCGGGGTGCTGGGTGCTCAGTGCTCAGGGTGCTGGGTGCTCAGTGCTCAGAGTGCTGGGTGCTCAGTACTCAGGGTGCTCGGGTGCTCAGTGCTTGGGCTGTTGGGTGCCCAGTACTCAGGGTGCTGTGTGCTCAGTGCTCAGGGTGCTGGGTGCTCAGTGCTCAGGGTGCTGGGTGCTCAGTGCTCGGGGTGCTGGGTGCTCAGTGCACGGGGTTCTGGGTGCTCAGTGCTCGGGGTGCTGGGTGCTCAGTGCTCGGGGTGCTGGGTGCTCAGTGCTCAGGGTGCTGGGTGCTCAGTGCACTTGGTGCTGGGTGCTCAGTGCTCGGGGTGCTGGGTGCTCAGTGCTCGGGGTGCTCGGTGCTCAGTGCTCAGTACTCAGGGTGCTCAGTGCTCAGGGTGCTGGGTGCTCAGTGCTCGGGGTGCTGGGTGCTCAGTCCTCAGGGTGCTGGGTGCTCAGTGCTCGGGGTGCTGGGTGCTCAGTGCTCAGGGTGCTGGGTGCTCAGTACTCAGGGTGCTCAGTACTCAGGGTGCTGGGTGCTCAGTGGTCAGGGTGCTGGGTGCTCAGTGCTCAGGGTCCTGGGTGCTCAGTGCTCAGGGTGCTCGGTGCTCAGTGCTCAGGGTGCTGGGTGCTCAGTACTAATGGTGCTTTGTGCTCAGTACTCAGGGTGCTCATGGCTCAGTACTCAGGGTGCTCAGTGCTCAGTACTCAGGGTGCTCAGTGCTCAGGGTGCTGGGTGCTCAGTGCTCGGGGTGCTGGGTGCTCAGTCCTCAGGGTGCTGGGTGCTCAGTGCTCAGGGTGCTCGGTGCTCAGTGCTCAGGGTGCTGGGTGCTCAGTACTCGGGGTGCTCAGTGCTCAGTGCTCGGGGTGCTAGGTGCTCAGTGCTCGGGGTGCTGGCTGCTCAGTGCTCAGGGTGCTGGGTGCTCAGTGCTCAGGGTGTGGGGTGCTCAGTGCTCGGGGTGCTGGGTGCTCAGTGCTCGGGGTGCTGGGTGCTCAGTGCTCGGGATGCTCGGTGCTCAGTGCTCAGGGTGCTGGGTGCTCAGTACTCGGGGTGCTCAGTGCTCATTACTCAGGGTGCTGGGTGCTCAGTGCTCAGGGTGCTGGGTGCTCAGTGCTCGGGGTGCTTGCGGCTCAGTGCTCACGTTGCTGGGTGCTCAGTACTCGGGGTGCTCAGTGCTCAGTGCTCGGGGTGCTCGGTGCTCAGTACTCCGGGTGCTGGGTGCTCAGTGCTCGGGGTGCTCGGTGCTCAGTACGTTGGGTGCTCACTACTCAGGGTGCTGGGTGCTCAGTCCTCAGGGTGTTGGGTGCTCAGTACTCAGGGTGCTGGGTGCGCAGTGCTTGGGGTGCTGGGTGCTCAGTGCTCAGGGTGCTGGGTGCTCAGTGCTCAGGGTGCTGGGTGCTCAGTACTCAGGGTGCTGGGTGCTCAGTACTCAGGGTGCGGGGTGCTCAGTACTCAGGGTGCTGGGTGATCAGTACTCGGGTGCTGGGTGCTCAGTGCTCAGGGTGCTGGGTGCTCAGTGCTCGGGGTGCTGGGTGCTCAGTGCTCAGTACTCAGGGTGCTAGTTGCTCAGTGCTCGGGGTGCTGGGTGCTCAGTGCTCAGTACTCAGGGTGCTGGGTGCTCAGAGCTCGAGGTGCTGGGTGCTCAGTGCTCAGGGTGCTGGGTGCTCAGTGCTCAGGGTGCTGGGTATTCAGTGCTCAGGGTGCTGGGTTCTCAGTGCTCAGGGTGCTCGGTGCTTAGTACTCAGGGTGCTCGGTGCTTGGGGTGCTGGGTGCTCAGTGCTCAGGGTGCTGGGTGCTCAGTGCTCTGGGTGCTGGGTGCTCAGTGCTCGGGGTGCTGGGTGCTCAGTGCTCGGGGTGCTGGGTGCTCAGTGCTCGGGGTGCTGGGTGCTCAGTACTCGGGGTGCTCGGTGCTCAGTACTCAGGGTGCAGGGTGCTCAGTGCTCAGGGTGCTGGGTGCTCAGTACTCAGGGTGCTGGGTGCTCGGTGCTCAGTACGCTGGGTGCTCAGTACTCAGGGTGCTGGCTGCTCAGTACTCAGGGTGCTCAGTGCTCAGTACTCAGGGTGCTGTGTGCTCAGTGCTCGGGGTGCTGGGTGCTCATTACTCAGGGTGCTGGGTGCTCAGTACTCAGGGTGCTCAGTGCTTGGGGTGCTGGGTGCTCAGTACTCAGGGTGCTCAGTGCTTGGGGTGTTGGGTGCTCAGTACTCAGGGTGCTGGGTGCTCAGTGCTCAGGGTTCTGGGTGCTCAGTACTCAGGGTGCTGGGTGCTCAGTGCTCAGAGTGCTGGCTGCTCAGTGCTCAGGGTGCTGGGTGCTCAGTGCTCAGGGTGCTGGGTGCTCAGTGCTCGGGGTGCTGGGTGCTCAGTGCTCGGGGTGCTGGGTGCTCAGTGCTCGGGATGCTCGGTGCTCAGTGCTCGGGGTGCTGGGTGCTCAGTACTCGCGGTGCTCAGTGCTCAGTACTCAGGGTGCTGGGTGCTCAGTGCTCAGGGTGCTGTGTGCTCAGTGCTTGGGGTGCTTGCGGCTCGGTGCTCACGTTGCTGGGTGGTCAGTACTCGGGGTGCTGGGTGCTCAGTACTCAGGGTGCTGGGAGCTCATTGCTCGGGGTGCTGGGTGCTCAGTGCTCGGGGTGCTGGGTGCTCAGTGCTCTGGGTTCTGGGTGCTCAGTGTTCGGGGCGCTGGGTGCTCAGTGCTCGGGGCGCTGGGTGCTCAGTGCTCGGGGTGCTCGGAGCTCAGTACTCAGGGTGATGGGTGCTCAGTGCTCGGGGTGCTCGGTGATCAGTACTCAGGGTGCTGGGTGCTCAGTGCTCGGGGTGCTCGGTGCTCAGTACGTTGGGTGCTCACTACTCAGGGTGCTGGGTGCTCAGTGCTCAAGGTGCTGGGTGCTCAGTACTCAGGGTGCTGGGTGCGCAGTGCTCGGGGTGCTGGGTGCTCAGTGCTCAGGGTGCTAGGTGCTCAGTGCTCGGGGTGCTGGCTGCTCAGTGCTCAGGGTGCTGGGTGCTCAGTGCTCAGGGTGTGGGGTGCTCAGTGCTCGGGGTGCTGGGTGCTCAGTGCTCGGGGTGCTGGGTGCTCAGTGCTCGGGATGCTCGGTGCTCAGTGCTCAGGGTGCTGGGTGCTCAGTACTCGGGGTGCTCAGTGCTCAGTACTCAGGGTGCTGGGTGCTCAGTGCTCAGGGTGCTGGGTGCTCAGTGCTCGGGGTGCTTGCGGCTCAGTGCTCACGTTGCTGGGTGCTCAGTACTCGGGGTGCTCAGTGCTCAGTGCTCGGGGTGCTCGGTGCTCAGTACTCAGGGTGCTGGGTGCTCAGTGCTCGGGGTGCTCGGTGCTCAGTACGTTGGGTGCTCACTACTCAGGGTGCTGGGTGCTCAGTCCTCAGGGTGTTGGGTGCTCAGTACTCAGGGTGCTGGGTGCGCAGTGCTTGGGGTGCTGGGTGCTCAGTGCTCAGGGTGCTGGGTGCTCAGTGCTCAGGGTGCTGGGTGCTCAGTACTCAGGGTGCTGGGTGCTCAGTACTCAGGGTGCGGGGTGCTCAGTACTCAGGGTGCTGGGTGATCAGTACTCGGGTGCTGGGTGCTCAGTGCTCAGGGTGCTGGGTGCTCAGTGCTCGGGGTGCTGGGTGCTCAGTGCTCAGTACTCAGGGTGCTAGGTGCTCAGTGCTCGGGGTGCTGGGTGCTCAGTGCTCAGTACTCAGGGTGCTGGGTGCTCAGAGCTCGAGGTGCTGGGTGCTCAGTGCTCAGGGTGCTGGGTGCTCAGTGCTCAGGGTGCTGGGTATTCAGTGCTCAGGGTGCTGGGTTCTCAGTGCTCAGGGTGCTCGGTGCTTAGTACTCAGGGTGCTCGGTGCTTGGGGTGCTGGGTGCTCAGTGCTCAGGGTGCTGGGTGCTCAGTGCTCTGGGTGCTGGGTGCTCAGTGCTCGGGGTGCTGGGTGCTCAGTGCTCGGGGTGCTGGGTGCTCAGTGCTCGGGGTGCTGGGTGCTCAGTACTCGGGGTGCTCGGTGCTCAGTACTCAGGGTGCAGGGTGCTCAGTGCTCAGGGTGCTGGGTGCTCAGTACTCAGGGTGCTGGGTGCTCGGTGCTCAGTACGCTGGGTGCTCAGTACTCAGGGTGCTGGCTGCTCAGTACTCAGGGTGCTCAGTGCTCAGTACTCAGGGTGCTGTGTGCTCAGTGCTCGGGGTGCTGGGTGCTCATTACTCAGGGTGCTGGGTGCTCAGTACTCAGGGTGCTCAGTGCTTGGGGTGCTGGGTGCTCAGTACTCAGGGTGCTCAGTGCTTGGGGTGTTGGGTGCTCAGTACTCAGGGTGCTGGGTGCTCAGTGCTCAGGGTTCTGGGTGCTCAGTACTCAGGGTGCTGGGTGCTCAGTGCTCAGAGTGCTGGCTGCTCAGTGCTCAGGGTGCTGGGTGCTCAGTGCTCAGGGTGCTGGGTGCTCAGTGCTCGGGGTGCTGGGTGCTCAGTGCTCGGGGTGCTGGGTGCTCAGTGCTCGGGATGCTCGGTGCTCAGTGCTCGGGGTGCTGGGTGCTCAGTACTCGCGGTGCTCAGTGCTCAGTACTCAGGGTGCTGGGTGCTCAGTGCTCAGGGTGCTGTGTGCTCAGTGCTTGGGGTGCTTGCGGCTCGGTGCTCACGTTGCTGGGTGGTCAGTACTCGGGGTGCTGGGTGCTCAGTACTCAGGGTGCTGGGAGCTCATTGCTCCGGGTGCTGGGTGCTCAGTGCTCGGGGTGCTGGGTGCTCAGTGCTCTGGGTTCTGGGTGCTCAGTGTTCGGGGCGCTGGGTGCTCAGTGCTCGGGGTGCTGGGTGCTCAGTGCTCAGGGTGCTCGGTGCTCAGTACGCTGGGTGCTCAGTACTCAGGGTGCTGGGTGCTCAGTGCTCAGGGTGCTGGGTGCTCAGTGCTCAGGGTGCTGGTTGCACAGTGCTCAGGGTGCTGGGTGCTCAGTGCTCGGGGTGCTGGGTGCTCAGTACTCAGGGTGCTGGGTGCTCAGTGCTCAGGGTGCTCGGTGCTCAGTACGCTGGGTGCTCAGTACTCAGGGTGCTGGGTGCTCAGTACTCAGGGTGCTGGGTGCTCAGTACTCAGGGTGCTGGGTGCTCAGTGCTCAGGGTGCTCGGTGCTCAGTACGCTGGGTGCTCAGTACTCAGGGTGCTGGGTGCTCAGTACTCAGGGTGCTGGGTGCTCAGTACTCAGGGTGCTGGGTGCTCAGTACTCAGGGTGCTCGGTGCTCAGTACGCAGGGTGCTCAGTGCTCAGTGCTCGGGGTGCTGGGTCCTCAGTGCTCAGGGTGCTGGGTCCTCAGTGCTCGGGGTGCTGGGTGCTCAGTGCTCAGGGTGCTGGGTGCTCAGTGCTCAGAGTGCTGGGTGCTCAGTACTCAGGGTGCTCGGGTGCTCAGTGCTTGGGCTGTTGGGTGCCCAGTACTCAGGGTGCTGTGTGCTCAGTGCTCAGGGTGCTGGGTGCTCAGTGCTCAGGGTGCTGGGTGCTCAGTGCTCGGGGTGCTGGGTGCTCAGTGCACGGGGTTCTGGGTGCTCAGTGCTCGGGGTGCTGGGTGCTCAGTGCTCAGGGTGCTGGGTGCTCAGTGCTCGGGGTGCTGGGTGCTCAGTGCACGGGGTGCTGGGTGCTCATTACTCAGGGTGCTGGGTGCTCAGTACTCAGGGTGCTCAGTGCTTGGGGTGCTGGGTGCTCAGTACTCAGGTTGCTCAGTGCTTGGGGTGTTGGGTGCTCAGTACTCAGGGTGCTGGGTGCTCAGTGCTCAGGGTTCTGGGTGCTCAGTACTCAGGGTGCTGGGTGCTCAGTGCTCAGAGTGCTGGCTGCTCAGTGCTCAGGGTGCTGGGTGCTCAGTGCTCAGGGTGCTGGGTGCTCAGTGCTCGGGGTGCTGGGTGCTCAGTGCTCGGGGTGCTGGGTGCTCAGTGCTCGGGATGCTCGGTGCTCAGTGCTCGGGGTGCTGGGTGCTCAGTACTCGCGGTGCTCAGTGTTCAGTACTCAGGGTACTGGGTGCTCAGTGCTCAGGGTGCTGTGTGCTCAGTGCTTGGGGAGCTTGCGGCTCGGTGCTCACGTTGCTGGGTGGTCAGTACTCGGGGTGCTGGGTGCTCAGTACTCAGGGTGCTGGGAGCTCATTGCTCGGGGTGCTGGGTGCTCAGTGCTCGGGGTGCTGGGTGCTCAGTGCTCTGGGTTCTGGGTGCTCAGTGTTCGGGGCGCTGGGTGCTCAGTGCTCGGGGCGCTGTGTGCTCAGTGCTCGGGGTGCTCGGAGCTCAGTACTCAGGGTGATGGGTGCTCAGTGCTCGGGGTGCTCGGTGCTCAGTACTCAGGGTGCTGGGTGCTCAGTGCTCGGGGTGCTCGGTGCTCAGTACGTTGGGTGCTCACTACTCAGGGTGCTGGGTGCTCAGTGCTCAAGGTGCTGGGTGCTCAGTACTCAGGGTGCTGGGTGCGCATTGCTCGGGGTGCTGGGTGCTCAGTGCTCAGGGTGCTGGGTGCTCAGTGCTCAGGGTGCTGGGTGCTCAGTACTCGGGGTGCTGGGTGCTCAGTACTCAGGGTGCGGGGTGCTCAGTACTCAGGGTGCTGGGTGATCAGTACTCGGGTGCTGGGTGCTCAGTGCTCAGGGTGCTGGGTGATCAGTGCTCGGGGTGCTAGGTGCTCAGTGCTCAGTACTCAGGGTGCTGGGTGCTCAGTGCTCAGGGTGCTGGGTGCTCAGTACTCAGGGTGCTGGGTGCTCGGTGCTCCGTACGCTGGGTGCTCAGTACTCAGGGTGCTGGCTGCTCAGTACTCAGGGTGCTCAGTGCTCAGTACTCAGGGTGCTGTGTGCTCAGTGGTCGGGGTGCTGGGTGCTCATTACTCAGGGTGCTGGGTGCTCAGTACTCAGGGTGCTCAGTGCTTGGGGTGCTGGGTGCTCAGTACTCAGGGTGCTCAGTGCTTGGGGTGTTGGGTGCTCAGTACTCAGGGTGCTGGGTGCTCAGTGCTCAGGGTTCTGGGTGCTCAGTACTCAGGGTGCTGGGTGCTCAGTGCTCAGAGTGCTGGCTGCTCAGTGCTCAGGGTGCTGGGTGCTCAGTGCTCAGGGTGCTGGGTGCTCAGTGCTCGGGGTGCTGGGTGCTCAGTGCTCGGGGTGCTGGGTGCTCAGTGCTCGGGATGCTCGGTGCTCAGTGCTCGGGGTGCTGGGTGCTCAGTACTCGCGGTGCTCAGTGCTCAGTACTCAGGGTACTGGGTGCTCAGTGCTCAGGGTGCTGTGTGCTCAGTGCTTGGGGTGCTTGCGGCTCGGTGCTCACGTTGCTGGGTGGTCAGTACTCGGGGTGCTGGGTGCTCAGTACTCAGGGTGCTGGGAGCTCATTGCTCGGGGTGCTGGGTGCTCAGTGCTCGGGGTGCTGGGTGCTCAGTGCTCTGGGTTCTGGGTGCTCAGTGTTCGGGGCGCTGGGTGCTCAGTGCTCGGGGCGCTGTGTGCTCAGTGCTCGGGGTGCTCGGAGCTCAGTACTCAGGGTGATGGGTGCTCAGTGCTCGGGGTGCTCGGTGCTCAGTACTCAGGGTGCTGGGTGCTCAGTGCTCGGGGTGCTCGGTGCTCAGTACGTTGGGTGCTCACTACTCAGGGTGCTGGGTGCTCAGTGCTCAAGGTGCTGGGTGCTCAGTACTCAGGGTGCTGGGTGCGCATTGCTCGGGGTGCTGGGTGCTCAGTGCTCAGGGTGCTGGGTGCTCAGTGCTCAGGGTGCTGGGTGCTCAGTACTCGGGGTGCTGGGTGCTCAGTACTCAGGGTGCGGGGTGCTCAGTACTCAGGGTGCTGGGTGATCAGTACTCGGGTGCTGGGTGCTCAGTGCTCAGGGTGCTGGGTGCTCAGTGCTCGGGGTGCTAGGTGCTCAGTGCTCAGTACTCAGGGTGCTGGGTGCTCAGTGCTCGGGGTGCTGGGTGCTCAGTGCTCAGTACTCAGGGTGCTGGGTGCTCAGTGCTCGGGGTGCTGGGTGCTCAGTGCTCAGGGTCCTGGGTGCTCAGTGCTCACTGTGCTGGGTACTCAGTGCTCGGGGTGCTGGGTGCTCAGTACTCAGGGTGCTGGGTGCTCAGTACTCAGGGTGCTGGGTGCTCAGTGCTCGGGCTGCTGGGTGCTCAGTGCTCGGGGTGCTGGGTGCTCAGTGCTCGGGGTGCTCGGTGCTCTGTACTCAGGGTGCTGGGTGCTCAGTGCTCGGGGTGCTCAGTACTCAGGGTTCTGTGTGTTCAGTGATCAGGGTGCTGGGTGCTCAGTACTCAGGGTGCTCGGTGCTTAGTACTCAGGGTGCTGGGTGCTCAGTACTCCGGGTGCTGGGTGCTCAGTGCTTGGGGTGCTCCGTGCTCAGTGCTCAAGGTGCTGGGTCCTCAGTACTCAGGGTGCTCATTGCTCAGGGTTCTGGGTCCTCAGTACTCAGGGTGCTGGGTGCTCAGTGCTCAGGGTGCCCGGTGCTCAGTACGTTGGGTGCTCAGTACTCAGGGTGCTGGGTGCTCAGTGCTCGGGGTGCTGGGTGCTCAGTGCACGGGGTGCTGGGTGCTCAGTGCTCGGGGTGCTGGGTGCTCAGTGCTCAGGGTGCTGGGTGCTCAGTGCTCAGGGTGCTGGGTGCTCAGTGCTCTTGGTGCTGGGTGTTCAGTGCTCGGGGTGCTGGGTGCTCAGTGCTCGGGGTGCTCGGTGCTCAGTGCTCAGTACTCAGGTTGCTCAGTGCTCAGGGTGCTGGGTGCTCAGTGCTCGGGGTGCTGGGTGCTCAGTCCTCAGGGTGCTGGGTGCTCAGTGCTCGGGTGCTGGGTGCTCAGTGCTCAGCGTGCTGTGTGCTCAGTACTCAGGGTGCTCAGTACTCAGGGTGCTGGGTGCTCAGTGCTCAGGGTGCTGGGTGCTCAGTGCTCAGGGTGCTGGGTGCTCAGTGCGCAGGGTGCTCGGTGCTCAGTGCTCAGGGTGCTGGGTGCTCAGTACTAATGGTGCTTTGTGCTCAGTACTCAGGGTGCTCATGGCTCAGTACTCAGGGTGCTCAGTGCTCAGTACTCAGGGTGCTCAGTGCTCAGAGTGCTGGGTGCTCAGTGCTTGGGGTGCTGGGTGCTCAGTCCTCAGGGTGCTGGGTGCTCAGTACTCAGGGTGCTGGGTGCTCAGTGCTCGGGGTGCTGGGTGCTCAGTACTCAGGGTGCTGGGTGCTCAGTCCTCGGGTGCTGGGTGCTCAGTTCTCAGGGTGCTGGGTGCTCAGTGCTCGGGGTGCTGGGTGCTCAGTGCTCAGTACTCAGGGTTCTGGGTGCTCAGTGCTCGGGGTGCTGGGTGCTCAGTACTCAGTACTCAGGGTGCTGGGTGCTCAGTGCTCAGGGTGCTGGGTGCTTAGTTCTCAGGGTGCTGGGTGCTCAGTGCTCAGGGTGCTGGGTACTCAGTGCTCGCGGTGCTGGGTGCTCAGTACTCAGGGTGCTGGGTGCTCAGTACTCAGGGTGCTGGGTGCTCAGTGCTCGGGGTGCTGGGTGCTCAGTGCTCGGTGTGCTGGGTGCTCAGTGCTCGGGGTGCTCAGTACTCAGGGTGCTGTGTGTTCAGTGCTCAGGGTGCTGGGTGCTCAGTACTCAGGGTGCTCGGAGCTTAGTACTCAGGGTGCTGGGTGCTCAGTACTCCGGGTGCTGGGTGATCAGTGCTCAGGGTGCTCGGTGCTCAGTGCTCAAGGTGCTGGGTAGTCAGTACTCGGGTGCACATTGCTCAGGGTGCTGGGTGCTCAGTGCTCAGGGTGCTCGGTGATCAGTACGTTGGGTGCTCAGTACTCAGGGTGCTGGGTGCTCAGTGCTCAGGGTGCTGGGTGCTCAGTGCTCAGGGTGCTGGTTGCACAGTGCTCAGGGTGCTGGGTGCTCAGTGCTCGGGGTGCTGGGTGCTCAGTACTCAGGGTGCTGGGTGCTCAGTGCTCAGGGTGCTCGGTGCTCAGTACGCTGGGTGCTCAGTACTCAGGGTGCTGGGTGCTCAGTACTCAGGGTGCTGGGTGCTCAGTACTCAGGGTGCTGGGTGCTCAGTGCTCAGGGTGCTCGGTGCTAAGTACGCTGGGTGCTCAGTACTCAGGGTGCTGGGTGCTCAGTACTCAGGGTGCTGGGTGCTCAGTACTCAGGGTGCTGGGTGCTCAGTACTCAGGGTGCTCGGTGCTCAGTACGCAGGGTGCTCAGTGCTCAGTGCTCGGGGTGCTGGGTCCTCAGTGCTCAGGGTGCTGGGTCCTCAGTGCTCGGGGTGCTGGGTGCTCAGTGCTCAGGGTGCTGGGTGCTCAGTGCTCAGAGTGCTGGGCGCTCAGTACTCAGGGTGCTCGGGTGCTCAGTGCTTGGGCTGTTGGGTGCCCAGTACTCAGGGTGCTGTGTGCTCAGTGCTCAGGGTGCTGGGTGCTCAGTGCTCAGGGTGCTGGGTGCTCAGTGCTCGGGGTGCTGGGTGCTCAGTGCACGGGGTTCTGGGTGCTCAGTGCTCGGGGTGCTGGGTGCTCAGTGCTCAGGGTGCTGGGTGCTCAGTGCTCGGGGTGCTGGGTGCTCAGTGCACGGGGTGCTGGGTGCTCATTACTCAGGGTGCTGGGTGCTCAGTACTCAGGGTGCTCAGTGCTTGGGGTGCTGGGTGCTCAGTACTCAGGGTGCTCAGTGCTTGGGGTGTTGGGTGCTCAGTACTCAGGGTGCTGGGTGCTCAGTGCTCAGGGTTCTGGGTGCTCAGTACTCAGGGTGCTGGGTGCTCAGTGCTCAGAGTGCTGGCTGCTCAGTGCTCAGGGTGCTGGGTGCTCAGTGCTCAGGGTGCTGGGTGCTCAGTGCTCGGGGTGCTGGGTGCTCAGTGCTCGGGGTGCTGGGTGCTCAGTGCTCGGGATGCTCGGTGCTCAGTGCTCGGGGTGCTGGGTGCTCAGTACTCGCGGTGCTCAGTGCTCAGTACTCAGGGTACTGGGTGCTCAGTGCTCAGGGTGCTGTGTGCTCAGTGCTTGGGGTGCTTGCGGCTCGGTGCTCACGTTGCTGGGTGGTCAGTACTCGGGGTGCTGGGTGCTCAGTACTCAGGGTGCTGGGAGCTCATTGCTCGGGGTGCTGGGTGCTCAGTGCTCGGGGTGCTGGGTGCTCAGTGCTCTGGGTTCTGGGTGCTCAGTGTTCGGGGCGCTGGGTGCTCAGTGCTCGGGGCGCTGTGTGCTCAGTGCTCGGGGTGCTCGGAGCTCAGTACTCAGGGTGATGGGTGCTCAGTGCTCGGGGTGCTCGGTGCTCAGTACTCAGGGTGCTGGGTGCTCAGTGCTCGGGGTGCTCGGTGCTCAGTACGTTGGGTGCTCACTACTCAGGGTGCTGGGTGCTCAGTGCTCAAGGTGCTGGGTGCTCAGTACTCAGGGTGCTGGGTGCGCATTGCTCGGGGTGCTGGGTGCTCAGTGCTCAGGGTGCTGGGTGCTCAGTGCTCAGGGTGCTGGGTGCTCAGTACTCGGGGTGCTGGGTGCTCAGTACTCAGGGTGCGGGGTGCTCAGTACTCAGGGTGCTGGGTGATCAGTACTCGGGTGCTGGGTGCTCAGTGCTCAGGGTGCTGGGTGATCAGTGCTCGGGGTGCTAGGTGCTCAGTGCTCAGTACTCAGGGTGCTGGGTGCTCAGTGCTCGGGGTGCTGGGTGCTCAGTGCTCAGTACTCAGGGTGCTGGGTGCTCAGTGCTCGGGGTGCTGGGTGCTCAGTGCTCAGGGTCCTGGGTGCTCAGTGCTCACTGTGCTGGGTACTCAGTGCTCGGGGTGCTGGGTGCTCAGTACTCAGGGTGCTGGGTGCTCAGTACTCAGGGTGCTGGGTGCTCAGTGCTCGGGCTGCTGGGTGCTCAGTGCTCGGGGTGCTGGGTGCTCAGTGCTCGGGGTGCTCGGTGCTCTGTACTCAGGGTGCTGGGTGCTCAGTGCTCGGGGTGCTCAGTACTCAGGGTTCTGTGTGTTCAGTGATCAGGGTGCTGGGTGCTCAGTACTCAGGGTGCTCGGTGCTTAGTACTCAGGGTGCTGGGTGCTCAGTACTCCGGGTGCTGGGTGCTCAGTGCTTGGGGTGCTCCGTGCTCAGTGCTCAAGGTGCTGGGTCCTCAGTACTCAGGGTGCTCATTGCTCAGGGTTCAGGGTCCTCAGTACTCAGGGTGCTGGGTGCTCAGTGCTCAGGGTGCCCGGTGCTCAGTACGTTGGGTGCTCAGTACTCAGGGTGCTGGGTGCTCAGTGCTCGGGGTGCTGGGTGCTCAGTGCACGGGGTGCTGGGTGCTCAGTGCTCGGGGTGCTGGGTGCTCAGTGCTCAGGGTGCTGGGTGCTCAGTGCTCAGGGTGCTGGGTGCTCAGTGCTCTTGGTGCTGGGTGTTCAGTGCTCGGGGTGCTGGGTGCTCAGTGCTCGGGGTGCTCGGTGCTCAGTGCTCAGTACTCAGGTTGCTCAGTGCTCAGGGTGCTGGGTGCTCAGTGCTCGGGGTGCTGGGTGCTCAGTCCTCAGGGTGCTGGGTGCTCAGTGCTCGGGTGCTGGGTGCTCAGTGCTCAGCGTGCTGTGTCCTCAGTACTCAGGGTGCTCAGTACTCAGGGTGCTGGGTGCTCAGTGCTCAGGGTGCTGGGTGCTCAGTGCTCAGGGTGCTGGGTGCTCAGTGCTCAGGGTGCTCGGTGCTCAGTGCTCAGGGTGCTGGGTGCTCAGTACTAATGGTGCTTTGTGCTCAGTACTCAGGGTGCTCATGGCTCAGTACTCAGGGTGCTCAGTGCTCAGTACTCAGGGTGCTCAGTGCTCAGGGTGCTGGGTGCTCAGTGCTTGGGGTGCTGGGTTCTCAGTCCTCAGGGTGCTGGGTGCTCAGTACTCAGGGTGCTGGGTGCTCAGTGCTCGGGGTGCTGGGTGCTCAGTACTCAGGGTGCTGGGTGCTCAGTCCTCGGGTGCTGGGTGCTCAGTTCTCAGGGTGCTGGGTGCTCAGTGCTCGGGGTGCTGGGTGCTCAGTGCTCAGTACTCAGGGTTCTGGGTGCTCAGTGCTCGGGGTGCTGGGTGCTCAGTACTCAGTACTCAGGGTGCTGGGTGCTCAGTGCTCAGGGTGCTGGGTGCTTAGTGCTCAGGGTGCTGGGTGCTCAGTGCTCAGGGTGCTGGGTACTCAGTGCTCGCGGTGCTGGGTGCTCAGTACTCAGGGTGCTGGGTGCTCAGTACTCAGGGTGCTGGGTGCTCAGTGCTCGGGGTGCTGGGTGCTCAGTGCTCGGTGTGCTGGGTGCTCAGTGCTCGGGGTGCTCAGTACTCAGGGTGCTGTGTGTTCAGTGCTCAGGGTGCTGGGTGCTCAGTACTCAGGGTGCTCGGAGCTTAGTACTCAGGGTGCTGGGTGCTCAGTACTCCGGGTGCTGGGTGATCAGTGCTCAGGGTGCTCGGTGCTCAGTGCTCAAGGTGCTGGGTAGTCAGTACTCGGGTGCACATTGCTCAGGGTGCTGGGTGCTCAGTACTCAGGGTGCTGGGTGCTCAGTGCTCAGGGTGCTCGGTGATCAGTACGTTGGGTGCTCAGTACTCAGGGTGCTGGGTGCTCAGTGCTCAGGGTGCTGGGTGCTCAGTGCTCAGGGTGCTGGTTGCACAGTGCTCAGGGTGCTGGGTGCTCAGTGCTCGGGGTGCTGGGTGCTCAGTACTCAGGGTGCTGGGTGCTCAGTGCTCAGGGTGCTCGGTGCTCAGTACGCTGGGTGCTCAGTACTCAGGGTGCTGGGTGCTCAGTACTCAGGGTGCTGGGTGCTCAGTAATCAGGGTGCTGGGTGCTCAGTGCTCAGGGTGCTCGGTGCTCAGTACGCTGGGTGCTCAGTACTCAGGGTGCTGGGTGCTCAGTACTCAGGGTGCTGGGTGCTCAGTACTCAGGGTGCTGGGTGCTCAGTACTCAGGGTGCTCGGTGCTCAGTACGCAGGGTGCTCAGTGCTCAGTGCTCGGGGTGCTGGGTCCTCAGTGCTCAGGGTGCTGGGTCCTCAGTGCTCGGGGTGCTGGGTGCTCAGTGCTCAGGGTGCTGGGTGCTCAGTGCTCAGAGTGCTGGGTGCTCAGTACTCAGGGTGCTCGGGTGCTCAGTGCTTGGGCTGTTGGGTGCCCAGTACTCAGGGTGCTGTGTGCTCAGTGCTCAGGGTGCTGGGTGCTCAGTGCTCAGGGTGCTGGGTGCTCAGTGCTCGGGGTGCTGGGTGCTCAGTGCACGGGGATCTGGGTGCTCAGTGCTCGGGGTGCTGGGTGCTCAGTGCTCGGGGTGCTGGGTGCTCAGTGCTCAGGGTGCTGGGTGCTCAGTGCACTTGGTGCTGGGTGCTCAGTGCTCGGGGTGCTGGGTGCTCAGTGCTCGGGGTGCTCGGTGCTCAGTGCTCAGTACTCAGGGTGCTCAGTGCTCAGGGTGCTGGGTGCTCAGTGCTCGGGGTGCTGGGTGCTCAGTCCTCAGGGTGCTGGGTGCTCAGTGCTCGGGGTGCTGGGTGCTCAGTGCTCAGGGTGCTGGGTGCTCAGTACTCAGGGTGCTCAGTACTCAGGGTGCTGGGTGCTCAGTGGTCAGGGTGCTGGGTGCTCAGTGCTCAGGGTCCTGGGTGCTCAGTGCTCAGGGTGCTCGGTGCTCAGTGCTCAGGGTGCTGGGTGCTCAGTACTAATGGTGCTTTGTGCTCAGTACTCAGGGTGCTCATGGCTCAGTACTCAGGGTGCTCAGTGCTCAGTACTCAGGGTGCTCAGTGCTCAGGGTGCTGGGTGCTCAGTGCTCGGGGTGCTGGGTGCTCAGTCCTCAGGGTGCTGGGTGCTCAGTGCTCAGGGTGCTCGGTGCTCAGTGCTCAGGGTGCTGGGTGCTCAGTACTCGGGGTGCTCAGTGCTCAGTGCTCGGGGTGCTAGGTGCTCAGTGCTCGGGGTGCTGGCTGCTCAGTGCTCAGGGTGCTGGGTGCTCAGTGCTCAGGGTGTGGGGTGCTCAGTGCTCGGGGTGCTGGGTGCTCAGTGCTCGGGGTGCTGGGTGCTCAGTGCTCGGGATGCTCGGTGCTCAGTGCTCAGGGTGCTGGGTGCTCAGTACTCGGGGTGCTCAGTGCTCATTACTCAGGGTGCTGGGTGCTCAGTGCTCAGGGTGCTGGGTGCTCAGTGCTCGGGGTGCTTGCGGCTCAGTGCTCACGTTGCTGGGTGCTCAGTACTCGGGGTGCTCAGTGCTCAGTGCTCGGGGTGCTCGGTGCTCAGTACTCCGGGTGCTGGGTGCTCAGTGCTCGGGGTGCTCGGTGCTCAGTACGTTGGGTGCTCACTACTCAGGGTGCTGGGTGCTCAGTCCTCAGGGTGTTGGGTGCTCAGTACTCAGGGTGCTGGGTGCGCAGTGCTTGGGGTGCTGGGTGCTCAGTGCTCAGGGTGCTGGGTGCTCAGTGCTCAGGGTGCTGGGTGCTCAGTACTCAGGGTGCTGGGTGCTCAGTACTCAGGGTGCGGGGTGCTCAGTACTCAGGGTGCTGGGTGATCAGTACTCGGGTGCTGGGTGCTCAGTGCTCAGGGTGCTGGGTGCTCAGTGCTCGGGGTGCTGGGTGCTCAGTGCTCAGTACTCAGGGTGCTAGTTGCTCAGTGCTCGGGGTGCTGGGTGCTCAGTGCTCAGTACTCAGGGTGCTGGGTGCTCAGAGCTCGAGGTGCTGGGTGCTCAGTGCTCAGGGTGCTGGGTGCTCAGTGCTCAGGGTGCTGGGTATTCAGTGCTCAGGGTGCTGGGTTCTCAGTGCTCAGGGTGCTCGGTGCTTAGTACTCAGGGTGCTCGGTGCTTGGGGTGCTGGGTGCTCAGTGCTCAGGGTGCTGGGTGCTCAGTGCTCTGGGTGCTGGGTGCTCAGTGCTCGGGGTGCTGGGTGCTCAGTGCTCGGGGTGCTGGGTGCTCAGTGCTCGGGGTGCTGGGTGCTCAGTACTCGGGGTGCTCGGTGCTCAGTACTCAGGGTGCAGGGTGCTCAGTGCTCAGGGTGCTGGGTGCTCAGTACTCAGGGTGCTGGGTGCTCGGTGCTCAGTACGCTGGGTGCTCAGTACTCAGGGTGCTGGCTGCTCAGTACTCAGGGTGCTCAGTGCTCAGTACTCAGGGTGCTGTGTGCTCAGTGCTCGGGGTGCTGGGTGCTCATTACTCAGGGTGCTGGGTGCTCAGTACTCAGGGTGCTCAGTGCTTGGGGTGCTGGGTGCTCAGTACTCAGGGTGCTCAGTGCTTGGGGTGTTGGGTGCTCAGTACTCAGGGTGCTGGGTGCTCAGTGCTCAGGGTTCTGGGTGCTCAGTACTCAGGGTGCTGGGTGCTCAGTGCTCAGAGTGCTGGCTGCTCAGTGCTCAGGGTGCTGGGTGCTCAGTGCTCAGGGTGCTGGGTGCTCAGTGCTCGGGGTGCTGGGTGCTCAGTGCTCGGGGTGCTGGGTGCTCAGTGCTCGGGATGCTCGGTGCTCAGTGCTCGGGGTGCTGGGTGCTCAGTACTCGCGGTGCTCAGTGCTCAGTACTCAGGGTGCTGGGTGCTCAGTGCTCAGGGTGCTGTGTGCTCAGTGCTTGGGGTGCTTGCGGCTCGGTGCTCACGTTGCTGGGTGGTCAGTACTCGGGGTGCTGGGTGCTCAGTACTCAGGGTGCTGGGAGCTCATTGCTCGGGGTGCTGGGTGCTCAGTGCTCGGGGTGCTGGGTGCTCAGTGCTCTGGGTTCTGGGTGCTCAGTGTTCGGGGCGCTGGGTGCTCAGTGCTCGGGGCGCTGGGTGCTCAGTGCTCGGGGTGCTCGGAGCTCAGTACTCAGGGTGATGGGTGCTCAGTGCTCGGGGTGCTCGGTGATCAGTACTCAGGGTGCTGGGTGCTCAGTGCTCGGGGTGCTCGGTGCTCAGTACGTTGGGTGCTCACTACTCAGGGTGCTGGGTGCTCAGTGCTCAAGGTGCTGGGTGCTCAGTACTCAGGGTGCTGGGTGCGCAGTGCTCGGGGTGCTGGGTGCTCAGTGCTCAGGGTGCTAGGTGCTCAGTGCTCGGGGTGCTGGCTGCTCAGTGCTCAGGGTGCTGGGTGCTCAGTGCTCAGGGTGTGGGGTGCTCAGTGCTCGGGGTGCTGGGTGCTCAGTGCTCGGGGTGCTGGGTGCTCAGTGCTCGGGATGCTCGGTGCTCAGTGCTCAGGGTGCTGGGTGCTCAGTACTCGGGGTGCTCAGTGCTCAGTACTCAGGGTGCTGGGTGCTCAGTGCTCAGGGTGCTGGGTGCTCAGTGCTCGGGGTGCTTGCGGCTCAGTGCTCACGTTGCTGGGTGCTCAGTACTCGGGGTGCTCAGTGCTCAGTGCTCGGGGTGCTCGGTGCTCAGTACTCAGGGTGCTGGGTGCTCAGTGCTCGGGGTGCTCGGTGCTCAGTACGTTGGGTGCTCACTACTCAGGGTGCTGGGTGCTCAGTCCTCAGGGTGTTGGGTGCTCAGTACTCAGGGTGCTGGGTGCGCAGTGCTTGGGGTGCTGGGTGCTCAGTGCTCAGGGTGCTGGGTGCTCAGTGCTCAGGGTGCTGGGTGCTCAGTACTCAGGGTGCTGGGTGCTCAGTACTCAGGGTGCGGGGTGCTCAGTACTCAGGGTGCTGGGTGATCAGTACTCGGGTGCTGGGTGCTCAGTGCTCAGGGTGCTGGGTGCTCAGTGCTCGGGGTGCTGGGTGCTCAGTGCTCAGTACTCAGGGTGCTAGGTGCTCAGTGCTCGGGGTGCTGGGTGCTCAGTGCTCAGTACTCAGGGTGCTGGGTGCTCAGAGCTCGAGGTGCTGGGTGCTCAGTGCTCAGGGTGCTGGGTGCTCAGTGCTCAGGGTGCTGGGTATTCAGTGCTCAGGGTGCTGGGTTCTCAGTGCTCAGGGTGCTCGGTGCTTAGTACTCAGGGTGCTCGGTGCTTGGGGTGCTGGGTGCTCAGTGCTCAGGGTGCTGGGTGCTCAGTGCTCTGGGTGCTGGGTGCTCAGTGCTCGGGGTGCTGGGTGCTCAGTGCTCGGGGTGCTGGGTGCTCAGTGCTCGGGGTGCTGGGTGCTCAGTACTCGGGGTGCTCGGTGCTCAGTACTCAGGGTGCAGGGTGCTCAGTGCTCAGGGTGCTGGGTGCTCAGTACTCAGGGTGCTGGGTGCTCGGTGCTCAGTACGCTGGGTGCTCAGTACTCAGGGTGCTGGCTGCTCAGTACTCAGGGTGCTCAGTGCTCAGTACTCAGGGTGCTGTGTGCTCAGTGCTCGGGGTGCTGGGTGCTCATTACTCAGGGTGCTGGGTGCTCAGTACTCAGGGTGCTCAGTGCTTGGGGTGCTGGGTGCTCAGTACTCAGGGTGCTCAGTGCTTGGGGTGTTGGGTGCTCAGTACTCAGGGTGCTGGGTGCTCAGTGCTCAGGGTTCTGGGTGCTCAGTACTCAGGGTGCTGGGTGCTCAGTGCTCAGAGTGCTGGCTGCTCAGTGCTCAGGGTGCTGGGTGCTCAGTGCTCAGGGTGCTGGGTGCTCAGTGCTCGGGGTGCTGGGTGCTCAGTGCTCGGGGTGCTGGGTGCTCAGTGCTCGGGATGCTCGGTGCTCAGTGCTCGGGGTGCTGGGTGCTCAGTACTCGCGGTGCTCAGTGCTCAGTACTCAGGGTGCTGGGTGCTCAGTGCTCAGGGTGCTGTGTGCTCAGTGCTTGGGGTGCTTGCGGCTCGGTGCTCACGTTGCTGGGTGGTCAGTACTCGGGGTGCTGGGTGCTCAGTACTCAGGGTGCTGGGAGCTCATTGCTCCGGGTGCTGGGTGCTCAGTGCTCGGGGTGCTGGGTGCTCAGTGCTCTGGGTTCTGGGTGCTCAGTGTTCGGGGCGCTGGGTGCTCAGTGCTCGGGGCGCTGGGTGCTCAGTGCTCGGGGTGCTCGGAGCTCAGTACTCAGGGTGATGGGTGCTCAGTGCTCGGGGTGCTCGGTGATCAGTACTCAGGGTGCTGGGTGCTCAGTGCTCGGGGTGCTCGGTGCTCAGTACGTTGGGTGCTCACTACTCAGGGTGCTGGGTGCTCAGTGCTCAAGGTGCTGGGTGCTCAGTACTCAGGGTGCTGGGTGCGCAGTGCTCGGGGTGCTGGGTGCTCAGTGCTCAGGGTGCTAGGTGCTCAGTGCTCGGGGTGCTGGCTGCTCAGTGCTCAGGGTGCTGGGTGCTCAGTGCTCAGGGTGTGGGGTGCTCAGTGCTCGGGGTGCTGGGTGCTCAGTGCTCGGGGTGCTGGGTGCTCAGTGCTCGGGATGCTCGGTGCTCAGTGCTCAGGGTGCTGGGTGCTCAGTACTCGGGGTGCTCAGTGCTCAGTACTCAGGGTGCTGGGTGCTCAGTGCTCAGGGTGCTGGGTGCTCAGTGCTCGGGGTGCTTGCGGCTCAGTGCTCACGTTGCTGGGTGCTCAGTACTCGGGGTGCTCAGTGCTCAGTGCTCGGGGTGCTCGGTGCTCAGTACTCAGGGTGCTGGGTGCTCAGTGCTCGGGGTGCTCGGTGCTCAGTACGTTGGGTGCTCACTACTCAGGGTGCTGGGTGCTCAGTCCTCAGGGTGTTGGGTGCTCAGTACTCAGGGTGCTGGGTGCGCAGTGCTTGGGGTGCTGGGTGCTCAGTGCTCAGGGTGCTGGGTGCTCAGTGCTCAGGGTGCTGGGTGCTCAGTACTCAGGGTGCTGGGTGCTCAGTACTCAGGGTGCGGGGTGCTCAGTACTCAGGGTGCTGGGTGATCAGTACTCGGGTGCTGGGTGCTCAGTGCTCAGGGTGCTGGGTGCTCAGTGCTCGGGGTGCTGGGTGCTCAGTGCTCAGTACTCAGGGTGCTAGGTGCTCAGTGCTCGGGGTGCTGGGTGCTCAGTGCTCAGTACTCAGGGTGCTGGGTGCTCAGAGCTCGAGGTGCTGGGTGCTCAGTGCTCAGGGTGCTGGGTGCTCAGTGCTCAGGGTGCTGGGTATTCAGTGCTCAGGGTGCTGGGTTCTCAGTGCTCAGGGTGCTCGGTGCTTAGTACTCAGGGTGCTCGGTGCTTGGGGTGCTGGGTGCTCAGTGCTCAGGGTGCTGGGTGCTCAGTGCTCTGGGTGCTGGGTGCTCAGTGCTCGGGGTGCTGGGTGCTCAGTGCTCGGGGTGCTGGGTGCTCAGTGCTCGGGGTGCTGGGTGCTCAGTACTCGGGGTGCTCGGTGCTCAGTACTCAGGGTGCAGGGTGCTCAGTGCTCAGGGTGCTGGGTGCTCAGTACTCAGGGTGCTGGGTGCTCGGTGCTCAGTACGCTGGGTGCTCAGTACTCAGGGTGCTGGCTGCTCAGTACTCAGGGTGCTCAGTGCTCAGTACTCAGGGTGCTGTGTGCTCAGTGCTCGGGGTGCTGGGTGCTCATTACTCAGGGTGCTGGGTGCTCAGTACTCAGGGTGCTCAGTGCTTGGGGTGCTGGGTGCTCAGTACTCAGGGTGCTCAGTGCTTGGGGTGTTGGGTGCTCAGTACTCAGGGTGCTGGGTGCTCAGTGCTCAGGGTTCTGGGTGCTCAGTACTCAGGGTGCTGGGTGCTCAGTGCTCAGAGTGCTGGCTGCTCAGTGCTCAGGGTGCTGGGTGCTCAGTGCTCAGGGTGCTGGGTGCTCAGTGCTCGGGGTGCTGGGTGCTCAGTGCTCGGGGTGCTGGGTGCTCAGTGCTCGGGATGCTCGGTGCTCAGTGCTCGGGGTGCTGGGTGCTCAGTACTCGCGGTGCTCAGTGCTCAGTACTCAGGGTGCTGGGTGCTCAGTGCTCAGGGTGCTGTGTGCTCAGTGCTTGGGGTGCTTGCGGCTCGGTGCTCACGTTGCTGGGTGGTCAGTACTCGGGGTGCTGGGTGCTCAGTACTCAGGGTGCTGGGAGCTCATTGCTCGGGGTGCTGGGTGCTCAGTGCTCGGGGTGCTGGGTGCTCAGTGCTCTGGGTTCTGGGTGCTCAGTGTTCGGGGCGCTGGGTGCTCAGTGCTCGGGGTGCTGGGTGCTCAGTGCTCGGGGTGCTCGGAGCTCAGTACTCAGGGTGATGGGTGCTCAGTGCTCGGGGTCCTCGGTGATCAGTACTCAGGGTGCTGGGTGCTCAGTGCTCGGGGTGCTCGGTGCTCAGTACGTTGGGTGCTCACTACTCAGGGTGCTGGGTGCTCAGTGCTCAAGGTGCTGGGTGCTCAGTACTCAGGGTGCTGGGTGCGCAGTGCTCGGGGTGCTGGGTGCTCAGTGCTCAGGGTGCTGGGTGCTCAGTGCTCAGGGTGCTGGGTGCTCAGTACTCGGGGTGCTGGGTGCTCAGTACTCAGGGTGCGGGGTGCTCAGTACTCAGGGTGCTGGGTGATCAGTACTCGGGTGCTGGGTGCTCAGTGCTCAGGGTGCTGGGTGCTCAGTGCTCGGGGTGCTAGGTGCTCAGTGCTCAGTACTCAGGGTGCTGGGTGCTCAGTGCTCGGGGTGCTGGGTGCTCAGTGCTCAGTACTCAGGGTGCTGGGTGCTCAGTGCTCGTGGTGCTGGGTGCTCAGTGCTCAGGGTCCTGGGTGCTCAGTGCTCAGGGTGCTGGGTACTCAGTGCTCGGGGTGCTGGGTGCTCAGTACTCAGGGTGCTGGGTGCTCAGTATTCAGGGTGCTGGGTGCTCAGTGCTCGGGCTGCTGGGTGCTCAGTGCTCGGGGTGCTGGGTGCTCAGTGCTCGGGGTGCTCGGTGCTCTGTACTCAGGGTGCTGGGTGCTCAGTGCTCGGGGTGCTCAGTACTCAGTGTTCTGTGTGTTCAGTGCTCAGGGTGCTGGGTGCTCAGTACTCAGGGTGCTCGGTGCTTAGTACTCAGGGTGCTGGGTGCTCAGTACTCCGGGTGCTGGGTGCTCAGTGCTTGGGGTGCTCCGTGCTCAGTGCTCAAGGTGCTGGGTGCTCAGTACTCAGGGTGCTCATTGCTCAGGGTTCTGGGTCCTCAGTACTCAGGGTTCTGGGTGCTCAGTGCGCAGGGTGCCCGGTGCTCAGTACGTTGGGTGCTCAGTACTCAGGGTGCTGGGTGCTCAGTGCTCAGGGTGCTTGGTGCTCAGTGCTCAGGGTCCTGGGTGCTCGGTGCTCAGATAGCTGGGTGCTCCGTGCTCGGGGTTCTGGGTGCTCAGTGCTCGGGGTGCTCGGTGCTCAGTACTCAGGGTGCTCAGTGCTCAGTACTCAGGGTGCTGGGTGCTCAGTGCTCATGGTGCTGGGTGCTCAGTACTCAGGGTGCTGGGTGCTCGGTGCTCAGTACGCTGGGTGCTCATTACTCAGGGTGCTGGGTGCTCAGTACTCAGGGTGCTCGGTGCTCAGTACTCAGGGTGCTGGGTGCTCAGTGCTCGGGGTGCTCGGTGCTCAGTACGCTGGATTCTCAGTACTCAGGGAGCTGGGTGCTCAGTACTCAGGGTGCTGGGTGCTCAGTACTCAGGGTGCTGGGTGCTTAGTACTCAGGGTGCTCAGTGCTCAGTACTTAGGGTGCTCAGTGCTCAGTGCTCGGGGTGCTGGGTGCTCAGTGCTCAGGGTGCTGGGTGCTCAGTGCTCGGGGTGCTGGGTGCTCAGTGCTCAGGGTGCTGGGTGCTCAGTGCTCAGAGTGCTGGGTGCTCAGTACTCCGGGTGCTCGGTGCTCAGTACTCAGAGTGCTCAGTGCTCAGTACTCAGCATGCTGGGTGCTCAGTGCTCAGGGTGCTCGGTGGTCAGTACTCAGGGTGCTCAGTGCTCAGTACTCAGCGTGCTGGGTGCTCAGTGCTCAGGGTGCTGGGTGCTCAGTACTCAGGGTGCTGGGTGCTTAGTACTCAGGGTGCTGGGTGCTCAGTGCTCAGGGTGCTGGGTGCTCAGTACTCAGGGTGCTGTGTGTTCAGTGCTCAGGGTACTGGGTGCTCAGTACTCAGGGTGCTGTGTGTTCAGTGCTCAGGGTACTGGGTGCTCAGAACTCAGGGTGCTCATTGCTCAGGGTGCTGGGTGCTCAATACTCAGGGTGCTGGGTGCTCTGTCCTCAGGGTGCTCAGTGCTCAGTACTCAGGGTGCTCAGTGCTCAGTACTCAGGGTGCTCAGTGCTCAGGGTGCTGGGTGCTCAGTGCTCGGGGTGCTGGGTGCTCAGTGCTCTGGGTGCTGGGTGCTCAGTACACAGGGTGCTCAGTACTCAGGGTGCTGGGTGCTCAGTACTCAGGGTGCTCATTGCTCAGTACTCAGGGTGCTCAGTGCTCAGTACTCCGGGTGCTCAGTGCTCAGGGTGCTGGGTGCTCAGTGCTCGGGGTGCTGGGTGCTCAGTCCTCAGGGTGCTGTTTGCTCAGTGCTCGGGGTGCTGGGTGCTCAGTGCTCAGGGTGCTGGGTGCTCAGTACTCAGGGTGCTCAGTACTCAGGGTGCTGGGTGCTCAGTGCTCAGGGTGCTGGGTGCTCAGTGCTCAGGGTGCTGGGTGCTCAGTGCTCAGGGTGCTCGGTGCTCAGTGCTCAGGGTGCTGGGTGCTCAGTACTAATGGTGCTTTGTGCTCAGTACTCAGGGTGCTCATGGCTCAGTACTCAGGGTGCTCAGTGCTCAGTACTCAGGGTGCTCAGTGCTCAGGGTGCTGGGTGCTCAGTGCTCGGGGTGCTGGGTGCTCAGTCCTCAGGGTGCTGGGTGCTCAGTGCTTAGGGTGCTCGGTGCTCAGTGCTCAGGGTGCTGGGTGCTCAGTACTCAGGGTGCTGGGTGCTCAGTGCTCGGGGTGCTGGGTGCTCAGTACTCAGGGTGCTGGGTGCTCAGTACTCGGGTGCTGGGTGCTCAGTTCTCAGGGTGCTGGGTGCTCAGTGCTCGGGGTGCTGGGTGCTCAGTGCGCAGTACTCAGGGTGCTGGGTGCTCAGTGCTCGGGGTGCTGGGTGCTCAGTGCTCAGTACTCAGGGTGCTGGGTGCTCAGTGCTCAGGGTGCTGGGTGCTTAGTGCTCAGGGTGCTGGGTGCTCAGTGTTCAGGGTGCTGGGTACTCAGTGCTCGGGGTGCTGGGTGCTCAGTACTCAGGGTGCTGTGTGCTCAGTGCTCGGGGTGCTGAGTGCTCAGTGCTCAGGGTGCTGTGTGCTCAGTGCTCGGCGTGCTGGGTACTCTCTGCTCAGTACACAGGGTGCTGAGTGCTCAGTGCTCGGGGTGCTGGGTGCTCAGTGCTCAGTACTCAGGGCGCTGGGTGCTCAGTGCACGGGGTGCTGGATGCTCAGTACTCAGGGTGCTGGGTGCTCAGTACTCAGGGTGCTGGGTGCTCAGTACTCAGGGTGCTGGGTGCTCAGTGCTCAGGGTGCTGGGTGCTCAGTACTCAGGGTGCTGTGTGTTCAGTGCTCAGGGTACTGGGTGCTCAGTACTCAGGGTGCTCGGTGCTTAGAACTCAGGGTGCTCGGTGCTCAGTGCTCAGGGTGCTGGGTGCTCAGAACTCAGGGTGCTCATTGCTCAGGGTGCTGGGTGCTCAATACTCAGGGTGCTGGGTGCTCTGTCCTCAGGGTGCTCAGTGCTCAGTACTCAGGGTGCTCAGTGCTCAGTACTCAGGGTGCTCAGTGCTCAGGGTGCTGGGTGCTCAGTGCTCGGGGTGCTGGGTGCTCAGTGCTCAGGGTGCTGGGTGCTCAGTACACAGGGTGCTCAGTACTCAGGGTGCTGGGTGCTCAGTACTCAGGGTGCTCATTGCTCAGTACTCAGGGTGCTCAGTGCTCAGTACTCCGGGTGCTCAGTGCTCAGGGTGCTGGGTGCTCAGTGCTCGGGGTGCTGGGTGCTCAGTCCTCAGGGTGCTGGGTGCTCAGTGCTCGGGGTGCTGGGTGCTCAGTGCTCAGGGTGCTGGGTGCTCAGTACTCAGGGTGCTCAGTACTCAGGGTGCTGGGTGCTCAGTGCTCAGGGTGCTGGGTGCTCAGTGCTCAGGGTGCTGGGTGCTCAGTGCTCAGGGTGCTCGGTGCTCAGTGCTCAGGGTGCTGGGTGCTCAGTATTAATGGTGCTTTGTGCTCAGTACTCAGGGTGCTCATGGCTCAGTACTCAGGGTGCTCAGTGCTCAGTACTCAGGGTGCTCAGTGCTCAGGGTGCTGGGTGCTCAGTGCTCGGGGTGCTGGGTGCTCAGTCCTCAGGGTGCTGGGTGCTCAGTGCTTAGGGTGCTCGGTGCTCAGTGCTCAGGGTGCTGGGTGCTCAATACTCAGGGTGCTGGGTGCTCAGTGCTCGGGGTGCTGGGTGCTCAGTACTCAGGGTGCTGGGTGCTCAGTACTCGGGTGCTGGGTGCTCAGTTCTCAGGGTGCTGGGTGCTCAGTGCTCGGGGTGCTGGGTGCTCAGTGCTCAGTACTCAGGGTGCTGGGTGCTCAGTACTCAGGGTGCTGTGTGTTCAGTGCTCAGGGTGCTGGGTGCTCAGTACTCAGGGTGCTCGGTGCTTAGTACTCAGCGTGCTGGGTGCTCAGTACTCCGGGTGCTGGGTGATCAGTGCTCGGGGTGCTCGGTGCTCAATTCTCAAGGTGCTGGGTAGTCAGTACTCAGGTGCACATTGCTCAGGGTGCTGGGTGCTCAGTACTCAGGGTGCTGGGTGCTCAGTGCTCAGGGTGCTCGGTGATCAGTACGTTGGGTGCTCAGTACTCAGGGTGCTGGGTGCTCAGTGCTCAGGGTGCTGGGTGCTCAGTGCTCAGGGTGCTGGTTGCTCAGTGCTCAGGGTGCTGGGTGCTCAGTGCTCGGGGTGCTGGGTGCTCAGTACTCAGGGTGCTGGGTGCTCAGTGCTCAGGGTGCTCGGTGCTCAGTACGCTGGGTGCTCAGTCCTCAGGGTGCTGGGTGCTCAGTACTCAGGGTGCTGGGTGCTCAGTACTCAGGGTGCTGGTGCTCAGTGCTCAGGGTGCTCGGTGCTCAGTACGCTGGGTGCTCAGTTCTCAGGGTGCTGGGTGCTCAGTACTCAGGGTGCTGGGTGCTCAGTACTCAGGGTGCTGGGTGCTCAGTACTCAGGGTGCTCGGTGCTCAGTACGCAGGGTGCTCAGTGCTCAGTGCTCGGGGTGCTGGGTGCTCAGTGCTCAGGGTGTTGGACCTCAGTGCTCGGGGTGCTGGGTGCTCAGTGCTCAGGGTGCTGGGTGCTCAGTGCTCAGAGTGCTGGGTGCTCAGTACTCAGGGTGCTCGGGTGCTCACTGCTTGGGGTGTTGGGTGCTCAGTACTCAGGGTGCTGTGTGCTCAGTGCTCAGGGTGCTGGGTGCTCAGTACTCAGGGTGCTGGGTGCTCAGTACTCAGGGTGCTGGGTGCTCAGTGCTCGGGGTGCTGGGTGCTCAGTGCACGGGGTGCTGGGTGCTCAGTGCTCGGGGTGCTGGGTGCTCAGTGCTCTGGGTGCTGGGTGCTCAGTGCTCAGGGTGCTGGGTGCTCAGTGCTCTTGGTGCTGGGTGTTCAATGCTCGGGGTGCTGGGTGCTCAGTGCTCGGGGTGCTCGGTGCTCAGTGCTCAGTACTCAGGTTGCTCAGTGCTCAGGGTGCTGGGTGCTCAGTGCTCGGGGTGCTGGGTGCTCAGTCCTCAGGGTGCTGGGTGCTCAGTGATCGGGTGTTGGGTGCTCAGTGCTCAGCGTGCTGGGTGCTCAGTACTCAGGGTGCTCAGTACTCAGGGTGCTGGGTGCTCAGTGCTCAGGGTGCTGGGTGCTCAGTGCTCAGGGTGCTGGGTGCTCAGTGCTCAGGGTGCTCGGTGCTCAGTGCTCAGGGTGCTGGGTGCTCAGTACTAATGGTGCTTTGTGCTCAGTACTCAGGGTGCTCATGGCTCAGTACTCAGGGTGCTCAGTGCTCAGTACTCAGGGTGCTCAGTGCTCAGGGTGCTGGGTGCTCAGTGCTTGGGGTGCTGGGTGCTCAGTCCTCAGGGTGCTGGGTGCTGAGTGCTCAGGGTGCTCGGTGCTCAGTGCTCAGGGTGCTGGGTGCTCAGTACTCAGGGTGCTGGGTGCTCAGTGCTCGGGGTGCTGGGTGCTCAGTACTCAGGGTGCTGGGTGCTCAGTCCTCGGGTGCTGGGTGCTCAGTTCTCAGGGTGCTGGGTGCTCAATGCTCAGTGCTCGGGGTGCTGGGTGCTCAGTACTCAGGGTGCTGGGTGCTCAGTGCTCGGGGTGCTCGGTGCTCAGTACGCTGGGTGCTCAGTACTCAGGGTGCTGGGTGCTCAGTGCTCAGGGTGCTTGGTGCTCAGTGCTCAGGGTGCTGGGTGCTCAGTGCTCAGGGTGCTTGGTGCTCAGTGCTCAGGGTGCTGGGTGCTCAGTGCTCGGGGTGCTGGGTGCTCAGTGCTCGGTGTGCTGGGTGCTCAGTGCTCGGGGTGCTCAGTACTCAGGGTGCTGTGTGTTCAGTGCTCAGGGTGCTGGGTGCTCAGTACTCAGGGTGCTGGGTGCTCAGTGCTCAGGGTGCTCGGTGATCAGTACGTTGGGTGCTCAGTACTCAGGGTGCTGGGTGCTCAGTGCTCAGGGTGCTGGGTGCTCAGTGCTCAGGGTGCTGGGTGCTCAGTGCTCAGGGTGCTGGGTGCTCGGTGCTCGGGGTGCTGGGTGCTCAGTGCTCGGGGTGCTGGGTGCTCAGTACTCAGGGTGCTGGGTGCTCAGTGCTCAGGGTGCTCGGTGCTCAGTACGCTGGGTGCTCAGTACTCAGGGTGCTGGGTGCTCAGTACTCAGGGTGCTGGGTGCTCAGTACTCAGGGTGCTGGGTGCTCAGTACTCAGGGTGCTCGGTGCTCAGTACGCAGGGTGCTCAGTGCTCAGTGCTCGGGGTGCTGGGTGCTCAGTGCTCAGGTTGCTGGGTCCTCAGTGCTCGGGGTGCTGGGTGCTCAGTGCTCAGGGTGCTGGGTGCTCAGTGCTCAGAGTGCTGGGTGCTCAGTACTCAGGGTGCTCGGGTGCTCAGTGCTTGGGGTGTTGGGTGCTCAGTACTCCGGGTGCTGGGTGATCAGTGCTCGGGGTGCTCGGTGCTCAGTGCTCAAGGTGCTGGGTAGTCAGTACTCGGGTGCACATTGCTCAGGGTGCTGGGTGCTCAGTTCTCAGGGTGCTGGGTGCTCAGTGCTCAGGGTGCTCGGGGATCAGTACGTTGGGTGCTCAGTACTCAGGGTGCTGGGTGCTCAGTGCTCAGGGTGCTGGGTGCTCAGTGCTCAGGGTGCTGGTTGCACAGTGCTCAGGGTTCTGGGTGCTCAGTGCTCGGGGTGCTGGGTGCTCAGTACTCAGGGTGCTGGGTGCTCAGTGCTCAGGGTGCTCGGTGCTCAGTACGCTGGGTGCTCAGTACTCAGGGTGCTGGGTGCTCAGTACTCAGGGTGCTGGGTGCTCAGTACTCAGGGTGCTGGGTGCTCAGTGCTCAGGGTGCTCGGTGCTCAGTACGCTGGGTGCTCAGTACTCAGGGTGCTGGGTGCTCAGTACTCAGGGTGCTGGGTGCTCAGTACTCAGGGTGCTGGGTGCTCAGTACTCAGGGTGCTCGGTGCTCAGTACGCAGGGTGCTCAGTGCTCAGTGCTCGGGGTGCTGGGTCCTCAGTGCTCAGGGTGCTGGGTCCTCAGTGCTCGGGGTGCTGGGTGCTCAGTGCTCAGGGTGCTGGGTGCTCAGTGCTCAGAGTGCTGGGTGCTCAGTACTCAGGGTGCTCGGGTGCTCAGTGCTTGGGCTGTTGGGTGCTCAGTACTCAGGGTGCTGTGTGCTCAGTGCTCAGGGTGCTGGGTGCTCAGTACTCAGGGTGCTGGGTGCTCAGTACTCAGGGTGCTGGGTGCTCAGTGCTCGGGGTGCTCGGTGCTCAGTGCTCAGTACTCAGGGTGCTCAGTGCTCAGGGTGCTGGGTGCTCAGTGCTCGGGGTGCTGGGTGCTCAGTCCTCAGGGTGCTGGGTGCTCAGTGCTCGGGGTGCTGGGTGCTCAGTGCTCAGGGTGCTGGGTGCTCAGTGCTCAGGGTGCTGGGTGCTCAGTGCACTTGGTGCTGGGTGCTCAGTGCTCGGGGTGCTGGGTGCTCAGTGCTCGGGGTGCTCGGTGCTCAGTGCTCAGTACTCATGGTGCTCAGTGCTCAGGGTGCTGGGTGCTCAGTGCTCGGGGTGCTGGGTGCTCAGTCCTCAGGGTGCTGGGTGCTCAGTGCTCGGGGTGCTGGGTGCTCAGTGCTCAGGGTGCTGGGTGCTCAGTACTCAGAGTGCTCAGTACTCAGGGTGCTGGGTGCTCAGTGGTCAGGGTGCTGGGTGCTCAGT
This sequence comes from Microtus oregoni, assembly GCF_018167655.1. Taxonomy (NCBI): domain Eukaryota; kingdom Metazoa; phylum Chordata; class Mammalia; order Rodentia; family Cricetidae; genus Microtus; species Microtus oregoni. The sequence goes on along the minus strand of NW_024544635.1, from coordinate 78,720 downwards.
GCTCAGGGTCCTGGGTGCTCAGTGCTCAGGGTGCTCGGTGCTCAGTGCTCAGGGTGCTGGGTGCTCAGTACTAATGGTGCTTTGTGCTCAGTACTCAGTGTGCTCATGGCTCAGTACTCAGGGTGCTCAGTGTTCAGTACTCAGGGTGCTCAGTGCTCAGGGTGCTGGGTGCTCAGTGCTCGGGGTGCTGGGTGCTCATTCCTCAGGGTGCTGGGTGCTCAGTGCTCAGGGTGCTCGGTGCTCAGTGCTCAGGGTGCTGGGTGCTCAGTACTCAGGTTGCTGGGTGCTCAGTGCTCGGGGTGCTAGGGGCTCAGTACTCAGTGTGCTGGGTGCTCAGTACTCGGGTGCTGGGTGCTCAGTTCTCAGGGTCCTGGGTGCTCAGTGCTCGGGGTGCTGGGTGCTCAGTGCTCAGTACTCAGGGTGCTGGGTGCTCAGTGCTCGGGGTGCTGGGTGCTCAGTGCTCAGTACTCAGGGTGCTGGGTGCTCAGTGCTCAGGGTGCTGGGTGCTTAGTGCTCAGGGTGCTGGGTGCTCAGTGCTCAGGGTGCTGGGTACTCAGTGCTCGGGGTGCTGGGTGCTCAGTACTCAGGGTGCTGGGTGCTCAGTACTCAGGGTGCTGGGTGCTCAGTGCTCGGGGTGCTGGGTTCTCAGTGCTCGGGGTGCTGGGTGCTCAGTGCTCGGGGTGCTCAGTACTCAGGGTGCTGTGTGTTCTGTGCTCAGGGTGCTGGGTGCTCAGTACTCAGGGTGCTCAGTGCTTAGTACTCAGGGTGCTGGGTGCTCAGTACTCCGGGTGCTGGGTGATCAGTGCTCGGGGTGCTCGGTGCTCAGCGCTCAAGTGCTGGGTAGTCAGTACTCGGGTACACATTGCTCAGGGTCCTGGGTGCTCAGTACTCAGGGTGCTGGGTGCTCAGTGCTCAGGGTGCTCGGTGATCAGTACGTTGGGTGCTCAGTACTCAGTGTGCTGGGTGCTCAGTGCTCAGGGTGCTGGGTGCTCAGTGGTCAGGGTGCTGGGTGCTCAGTGCTCAGGGTGCTGGGTGCTCGGTGCTCGGGGTGCTGGGTGCTCAGTGCTCGGGGTGCTGGGTGCTCAGTACTCAGGGTGCTGGGTGCTCAGTGCTCAGGGTGCTCGGTGCTCAGTACGCTGGGTGCTCAGTACTCAGGGTGCTGGGTGCTCAGTGCTCAGGATGCTGGGTCCTCAGTGCTCGGGGTGCTGGGTGCTCAGTGCTCAGGATGCTGGGTGCTCAGTGCTCAGAGTGCTGGGTGCTCAGTACTCAGGGTGCTCGGGTGCTCAGTGCTTGGGGTGTTGGGTGCTCAGTACTCAGGATGCTGTGTGCTCAGTGCTCAGGGTGCTGGGTGCTCAGTACTCAGGGTGCTGGGTGCTCAGTACTCAGGGTGCTGGGTGCTCATTGCTCGGGGTGCTGGGTGCTCAGTGCACGGAGTGCTGGGTGCTCAGTGCTCGGGGTGCTGGGTGCTCAGTTCTCAGGGTGCTGGGTGCTCAGTGCTCAGGGTGCTGGGTGCTCAGTGCTCTTGGTGCTGGGTGCTCAGTGCTCGGGGTGCTGGGTGCTCAGTGCTCGGGGTGCTCGGTGCTCAGTGCTCGGGGTGCTGGGTGCTCAGTACTCGGGGTGCTCGGTGCTCAGTACTCAGGGTGCTGGGTGCTCAGTGCTCAGGGTGATGGGTGCTCAGTGCTCAGCGTGCTGGCTGCGCGGTGCTCAGGTTGCTGGGTGCTCAGTAATCGGGTGCTGGGTGCTCAGTACTCGGGGTGCTGGGTTCTCAGTGCTCGGGGTGCTCGGTGCTCAGTACTCAGGGTGCTGTGTGCTCAGTGCTCGGGGTGCTCAGTACTCAGGGTGCTGTGTGTTCAGTGCTCAGGGTGCTGGGTGCTCAGTGCTCGGGGTGCTGTGTGCTCAGTGCTCGGGGTGCTGGGTGCTCAGTACTCGGGGTGCTGGGTGCTCAGTACTCAGGGTGCTGGGTGCTCGGTGCTCAGGGTGCTGGGTCCTCAGTGCTCAGGGTGCTGGGTGCTCAGTGCTCAGGGTGCTCGGTGCTTAGTACTCAGGGTGCTCGTTGCTCGGGGTGCTGGGTGCTCAGTGCTCGGGGTGCTGGGTGCTCAGTGCTCGGGGTGCTGGGTGCTCAGTACTCTGGGTGCTCGGTGCTCAGTACTCAGGGTGCTGGGTGCTCAGTGCTCGGGGTGCTGGGTGCTCAGTACTCATGGTGCTGGGTTCTCGGTGCTCAGTACGCTGGGTGCTCAGTTCTCATGGTGCTGGCTGCTCAGTACTCAGGGTGCTCAGTGCTTGGGGTGTTGGGTGCTCAGTACTCCGGGTGCTGGGTGATCAGTGCTCGGGGTGCTCGGTGCTCAGTGCTCAAGGTGCTGGGTAGTCAGTACTCGGGTGCACATTGCTCAGGGTGCTGGGTGCTCAGTTCTCAGGGTGCTGGGTGCTCAGTGCTCAGGGTGCTCGGTGATCAGTACGTTGGGTGCTCAGTACTCAGGGTGCTGGGTGCTCAGTGCTCAGGGTGCTGGGTGCTCAGTGCTCAGGGTGCTGGTTGCACAGTGCTCAGGGTTCTGGGTGCTCAGTGCTCGGGGTGCTGGGTGCTCAGTACTCAGGGTGCTGGGTGCTCAGTGCTCAGGGTGCTCGGTGCTCAGTACGCTGGGTGCTCAGTACTCAGGGTGCTGGGTGCTCAGTACTCAGGGTGCTGGGTGCTCAGTACTCAGGGTGCTGGGTGCTCAGTGCTCAGGGTGCTCGGTGCTCAGTACGCTGGGTGCTCAGTACTCAGGGTGCTGGGTGCTCAGTACTCAGGGTGCTGGGTGCTCAGTACTCAGGGTGCTGGGTGCTCAGTACTCAGGGTGCTCGGTGCTCAGTACGCAGGGTGCTCAGTGCTCAGTGCTTGGGGTGCTGGGTCCTCAGTGCTCAGGGTGCTGGGTCCTCAGTGCTCGGGGTGCTGGTTGCTCAGTGCTCAGGGTGCTGGGTGCTCAGTGCTCAGAGTGCTGGGTGCTCAGTACTCAGGGTGCTCGGGTGCTCAGTGCTTGGGCTGTTGGGTGCTAAGTACTCAGGGTGCTGTGTGCTCAGTGCTCAGGGTGCTGGGTGCTCAGTACTCAGGGTGCTGGGTGCTCAGTACTCAGGGTGCTGGGTGCTCAGTGCTCGGGGTGCTGGGTGCTCAGTGCACGGGGTTCTGGGTGCTCAGTGCTCGGGGTGCTGGGTGCTCAGTGCTCAGGGTGCTGGGTGCTCAGTGCTCAGGGTGCTGGGTGCTCAGTGCACTTGGTGCTGGGTGCTCAGTGCTCGGGGTGCTGGGTGCTCAGTGCTCGGGGTGCTCGGTGCTCAGTGCTCAGTACTCAGGGTGCTCAGTGCTCAGGGTGCTGGGTGCTCAGTGCTCGGGGTGCTGGGTGCTCAGTGCTCAGGGTGCTGGGTGCTCAATGCTCGGGGTGCTGGGTGCTCAGTGCTCAGGGTGCTGGGTGCTCAGTACTCAGGGTGCTCAGTACTCAGGGTGCTGGGTGCTCAGTGGTCAGGGTGCTGGGTGCTCAGTGCTCAGGGTCCTGGGTGCTCAGTGCTCAGGGTGCTCGGTGCTCAGTGCTCAGGGTGCTGGGTGCTCAGTACTAATGGTGCTTTGTGCTCAGTACTCAGGGTGCTCATGGCTCAGTACTCAGGGTGCTCAGTGTTCAGTACTCAGGGTGCTCAGTGCTCAGGGTGCTGGGTGCTCAGTGCTCGGGGTGCTGGGTGCTCATTCCTCAGGGTGCTGGGTGCTCAGTGCTCAGGGTGCTCGGTGCTCAGTGCTCAGGGTGCTGGGTGCTCAGTACTCAGGTTGCTGGGTGCTCAGTGCTCGGGGTGCTAGGGGCTCAGTACTAAGTGTGCTGGGTGCTCAGTACTCGGGTGCTGGGTGCTCAGTTCTCAGGGTCCTGGGTGCTCAGTGCTCGGGGTGCTGGGTGCTCAGTGCTCAGTACTCAGGGTGCTGGGTGCTCAGTGCTCGGGGTGCTGGGTGCTCAGTGCTCAGTACTCAGGGTGCTGGGTGCTCAGTGCTCAGGGTGCTGGGTGCTTAGTGCTCAGGGTGCTGGGTGCTCAGTGCTCAGGGTGCTGGGTACTCAGTGCTCGGGGTGCTGGGTGCTCAGTACTCAGGGTGCTGGGTGCTCAGTACTCAGGGTGCTGGGTGCTCAGTGCTCGGGGTGCTGGGTGCTCAGTGCTCGGGGTGCTGGGTGCTCAGTGCTCGGGGTGCTCAGTACTCAGGGTGCTGTGTGTTCTGTGCTCAGGGTGCTGGGTGCTCAGTACTCAGGGTGCTCAGTGCTTAGTACTCAGGGTGCTGGGTGCTCAGTACTCCGGGTGCTGGGTGATCAGTGCTCGGGGTGCTCGGTGCTCAGCGCTCAAGTGCTGGGTAGTCAGTACTCGGGTACACATTGCTCAGGGTCCTGGGTGCTCAGTACTCAGGGTGCTGGGTGCTCAGTGCTCAGGGTGCTCGGTGATCAGTACGTTGGGTGCTCAGTACTCAGTGTGCTGGGTGCTCAGTGCTCAGGGTGCTGGGTGCTCAGTGCTCAGGGTGCTGGGTGCTCAGTGCTCAGGGTGCTGGGTGCTCGGTGCTCGGGGTGCTGGGTGCTCAGTGCTCGGGGTGCTGGGTGCTCAGTACTCAGGTTGCTGGGTGCTCAGTGCTCAGGGTGCTCGGTGCTCAGTACGCTGGGTGCTCAGTACTCAGGGTGCTGGGTGCTCAGTGCTCAGGGTGCTGGGTCCTCAGTGCTCGGGGTGCTGGGTGCTCAGTGCTCAGGATGCTGGGTGCTCAGTGCTCAGAGTGCTGGGTGCTCAGTACTCAGGGTGCTCGGGTGCTCAGTGCTTTGGGTGTTGGGTGCTCAGTACTCAGGATGCTGTGTGCTCAGTGCTCAGGGTGCTGGGTGCTCAGTACTCAGGGTGCTGGGTGCTCAGTACTCAGGGTGCTGGGTGCTCATTGCTCGGGGTGCTGGGTGCTCAGTGCACGGGGTGCTGGGTGCTCAGTGCTCGGGGTGCTGGGTGCTCAGTTCTCAGGGTGCTGGGTGCTCAGTGCTCAGGGTGCTGGGTGCTCAGTGCTCTTGGTGCTGGGTGCTCAGTGCTCGGGGTGCTGGGTGCTCAGTGCTCGGGGTGCTCGGTGCTCAGTGCTCGGGGTGCTGGGTGCTCAGTACTCGGGGTGCTCGGTGCTCAGTACTCAGGGTGCTGGGTGCTCAGTGCTCAGGGTGATGGGTGCTCAGTGCTCAGCGTGCTGGCTGCGCGGTGCTCAGGTTGCTGGGTGCTCAGTATTCGGGTGCTGGGTGCTCAGTACTCGGGGTGCTGGGTTCTCAGTGCTCGGGGTGCTCGGTGCTCAGAACTCAGGGTGCTGTGTGCTCAGTGCTCGGGGTGCTCAGTACTCAGGGTGCTGTGTGTTCAGTGCTCAGGGTGCTGGGTGCTCAGTGCTCGGGGTGCTGTGTGCTCAGTGCTCGGGGTGCTGGGTGCTCAGTACTCGGGGTGCTGGGTGCTCAGTACTCAGGGTGCTGGGTGCTCGGTGCTCAGGGTGCTGGGTCCTCAGTGCTCAGGGTGCTGGGTGCTCAGTGCTCAGGGTGCTCGGTGCTTAGAACTCAGGGTGCTCGTTGCTCGGGGTGCTGGGTGCTCAGTGCTCGGGGTGCTGGGTGCTCAGTGCTCGGGGTGCTGGGTGCTCAGTACTCTGGGTGCTCGGTGCTCAGTACTCAGGGTGCTGGGTGCTCAGTGCTCGGGGTGCTGGGTGCTCAGTACTCATGGTGCTGGGTTCTCGGTGCTCAGTACGCTGGGTGCTCAGTTCTCATGGGGCTGGCTGCTCAGTACTCAGGGTGCTCAGTGCTTGGGGTGTTGGGTGCTCAGTACTCAGGGTGCTGGGTGCTCAATGCTCAGGGTGCTGGGTGCTCAGTACTCAGGGTGCTGGGTGCTCAGTACTCAGGGTGCTGGGTGCTCAATGCTCGGGGTGCTGGGTGCTCAGTGCTCGGGGTGCTGGGTGCTCAGTCCTCGGGGTGCTGGGTGCTCAGGGCTCGGGGTTCTGGGTGCTCAGTGCTCGGGGCGCTGGGTGCTCAGTGCTCGGGGTGCTCGGAGCTCAGTAGTCAGGGTGCGGGGTGCTCAGTGCTCGGGGTGCTCGGTGCTCAGTACGTTGGGTGCTGAATACTGAGGGTGCTGTGTGCTCAGTGCTCAGGGTGCTGGGTGCTCAGCGCTCAGGGTGCTGGGTGCTCAGTGCTCAGGGTGCTGGGTGCTCAGTACTCAGGGTGCTGGGTGCGCAGTGCTCGGGGTGCTGGGTGCTCAGTGCTCAGGGTGCTGGGTGCTCAGTGCTCAGGGTGCTGAGTGCTCAGTGCTCGGGGTGCTGGGTGCTCAGTGCTCGGGGTGCTGGGTGCTCAGTGCTCGGGTTGCTGCGTGCTCAGTGCTCGGGGTGCTGGGTGCTCAGTACTCGGGGTGCTGTGTGCTCAGTACTCAGGGTGCTGGGTGCTCAGTGCTCAGGGTGCTGGGTGCTCAGTGCTCAGGGTGCTGGTTGCTCAGTGCTCAGGGTGCTGGGTGCTCAGTGCTCGGGGAGCTGGGTGCTCAGTACTCAGGGTGCTGGGTGCTCAGTGCTCAGGGTGCTCGGTGCTCAGTACGCTGGGTGCTCAGTACTCAGGGTGCTGGGTGCTCAGTACTCAGGGTGCTGGGTGCTCAGTACTCAGGGTGCTGGGTGCTCAGTGCTCAGGGTGCTCGGTGCTCAGTACGCTGGGTGCTCAGTACTCAGTGTGCTGGGTGCTCAGTACTCAGGGTGCTGGGTGCTCAGTACTCAGGGTGCTGAGTGCTCAGTACTCAGGGTGCTCGGTGCTCAGTATGCAGGGTGCTCAGTGCTCAGTGCTCGGGGTGCTGGGTGCTCAGTGCTCGGGGTGCTCGGAGCTCAGTACTCAGGGTGCGGGGTGCTCAGTGCTCGGGGTGCTCGGTGCTCAGTACGTTGGGTGCTGACTACTCAGGGTGCTGTGTGCTCAGTGCTCAGGGTGCTGGGTGCTCAGCGCTCAGGGTGCTGGGTGCTCAGTGCTCAGGGTGCTGGGTGCTCAGTACTCAGGGTGCTGGGTGCTCAGTGCTCGGGTGCTGGGTGCTCAGTACTCAGGGTGCTGGGTGCTCAGTGCTCAGGGTGCTGGGTGCTCAGTGCTCAGGGTGCTGGGTGCTCAGTGCTCAGGGTGCTGGTTGCTCAGTGCTCAGGGTGCTGGGTGCTCAGTGCTCGGGTGCTGGGTGCTCAGTGCTCAGGGTGCTGGGTGCTCAGTGCTCAGGGTGCTGGTGCTCAGTGCTCGGGTGCTGGGTGCTCAGTGCTCAGGGTGCTGGGTGCTCAGTACTCAGGGTGCTCGGTGCTCAGTACGCAGGGTGCTCAGTGCTCAGTGCTCGGGGTGCTGGGTGCTCAGTACTCAGGGTGCTGGGTCCTCAGTGCTCGGGGTGCTGGGTGCTCAGTGTTCAGGGTGCTGGGTGCTCAGTGCTCAGAGTGCTGGGTGCTCAGTACTCAGGGTGCTCGGGTGCTCAGTGCTTGGGGTGTTGGGTGCTCAGTACTCAGGGTGCTGTGTGCTCAGTGCTCAGGGTGCTGGGTGCTCAGTACTCAGGGTGCTGGGTGCTCAGTACTCAGGGTGCTGGGTGCTCAGTGCTCGGGGTGCTGGGTGCTCAGTGCACGGGGTGCTGGGTGCTCAGTGCTCGGGGTGCTGGGTGCTCAGTGCTCAGGGTGCTGGGTGTTCAGTGCTCAGGGTGCTGGGTGCTCAGTTTTCTTGGTGCTGGGTGCTCAGTGCTCGGGGTGCTGGGTGCTCAGTGCTCGGGGTGCTCGGTGCTCAGTGCTCAGTACTCAGGGTGCTCAGTGCTCAGGGTGCTGGGTGCTCAGTGCTCGGGGTGCTGGGTGCTCAGTCCTCAGGGTGCTGGGTGCTCAGTACTCAGGGTGCTCAGTACTCAGGGTGCTGGGTGCTCAGTGCTCAGGGTGCTGGGTGCTCAGTGCTCAGGGTGCTGGGTGCTCAGTGCTCAGGGTGCTCGGTGCTCAGTGCTCAGGGTGCTGGGTGCTCAGTACTAATGGCGCTTTGTGCTCAGTACTCAGGGTGCTCATGGCTAAGTACTCAGGGTACTCAGTGCTCAGTACTCAGGGTGCTCAGTGCTCAGGGTGCTGGGTGCTCAGTGCTTGGGGTGCTGGGTGCTCAGTCCTCAGGGTGCTGGGTGCTCAGTGCTCAGGGTGCTCGGTGCTCAGTGCTCAGGGTGCTGGGTGCTCAGTACTCAGGTTGCTGGGTGCTCAGTGCTCGGGGTGCTAGGTGCTCAGTACTCAGGGTGCTGGGTGCTCAGTACTCGGTTGCTGGGTGCTCAGTTCTCAGGGTCCTGGGTGCTCAGTGCTCGGGGTGCTGGGTGCTCAGTGCTCAGTACTCAGGGTGCTGGGTCCTCAGTGCTCGGGGTGCTGGGTGCTCAGTGCTCAGTACTCAGGGTGCTGGGTGCTCAGTGCTCCGGGTGCTGGGTGCTTAGTGCTCAGGGTGCTGGGTGCTCAGTGCTCAGGGTGCTGGGTACTCAGTGCTCGGGGTGCTGGGTGCTCAGTACTCAGGGTGCTGGGTGCTCTGTACTCAGGGTGCTGGGTGCTCAGTGCTCGGGGTGCTGGGTGCTCAGTGCTCGGGGTGCTGGGTGCTCAGTGCTCGGGGTGCTCAGTACTCAGGGTGCTGTGTGTTCAGTGCTCAGGGTGCTGGGTGCTCAGTACTCAAAGTGCTCGGTGCATAGTACTCAGGGTGCTGGGTGCTCAGTACTCCGGGTGCTGGGTGATCAGTGCTCGGGGTGCTCGGTGCTCAGTGCTCAAGGTGCTGGGTAGTCAGTACTCGGGTGCACATTGCTCAGGGTGCTGGGTGCTCAGTACTCAGGGTGCTGGGTGCTCAGTGCTCAGGGTGCTCGGTGATCAGTACGTTGGGTGCTCAGTACTCAGGGTGCTGGGTGCTCAGTGCTCAGGGTGCTGGGTGCTCAGTGCTCAGGGTGCTGGGTGCTCAGTGCTCAGGGTGCTGGGTGCTCGGTGCTCAGGGTGCTGGGTGCTCCATGCTCGGGGTGCTGGGTGCTCAGTACTCAGGATGCTGGGTGCTCAGTGCTCAGGGTGCTAGGTGCTCAGTACGCTGGGTGCTCAGTACTCAGGGTGCTGGGTGCTCAGTACTCAGGGTGCTGGGTGCTCAGTACTCAGGGTGCTGGGTGCTCAGTGCTCAGGGTGCTCGGTGCTCAGTACGCTGGGTGCTCAGTACTCAGGGTGCTGGGTGCTCAGTACTCAGGGTGCTGGGTGCTCAGTACTCAGGGTGCTGGGTGCTCAGTACTCAGGGTGCTCGGTGCTCAGTACGCAGGGTGCTCAGTGCTCAGTGCTCGGGGTGCTGGGTGCTCAGTGCTCAGGGTGCTGGGTCCTCAGTGCTCGGGGTGCTGGGTGCTCAGTGCTCAGGGTGCTGGGTGCTCAGTGCTCAGAGTGCTGGGTGCTCAGTACTCAGGGTGCTCGGGTGCTCAGTGCTTGGGGTGTTGGGTGCTCAGTACTCAGGGTGCTGTGTGCTCAGTGCTCAGGGTGCTGGGTGCTCAGTACTCAGGGTGCTGGGTGCTCAGTTCTCAGGGTGCTGGGTGCTCAGTGCTCGGGGTGCTGGGTGCTCAGTGCACGGGGTGCTGGGTGCTCAGTGCTCGGGGTGCTGGGTGCTCAGTGCTCAGGGTGCTGGGTGCTCAGTGCTCAGGGTGCTGGGTGCTCAGTGCTCTTGGTGCTGGGTGCTCAGTTCTCGGGGTGCTGGGTGCTCAGTGCTCGGGGTGCTCGGTGCTCAGTGCTCAGTACTCAGGGTGCTCAGTGCTCAGGGTGCTGGGTGCTCAGTGCTCGGGGTGCTGGGTGCTCAGTCCTCAGGGTGCTGGGTGCTCAGTGCTCGGGGTGCTGGGTGCTCAGTGCTCAGGGTGCTGGGTGCTCAGTACTCAGGGTGCTCAGTACTCAGGGTGCTGGGTGCTCAGTGCTCAGGGTGCTGGGTGCTCAGTGCTCAGGGTGCTGGGTGCTCAGTGCTCAGGGTGCTCGGTGCTCAGTGCTCAGGGTGCTGGGTGCTCAGTACTAATGGTGCTTTGTGCTCAGTACTCAGGGTGCTCATGGCTAAGTACTCAGGGTGCTCAGTGCTCAGTACTCAGGGTGCTCAGTGCTCAGGGTGCTGGGTGCTCAGTGCTCGGGGTGCTGGGTGCTCAGTCCTCAGGGTGCTGGGTGCTCAGTGCTCAGGGTGCTCGGTGCTCAGTGCTCAGGGTGCTGGGTGCTCAGTACTCAGGGTGCTCAGTGCTCAGGGTGCTGGGTGCTCAGTGCTCGGGGTGCTGGGTGCTCAGTGCTCAGGGTGCTGGGTGCTCAGTGCTCAGGGTGCTGGGTGCTCGGTGCTCAGGGTGCTGGGTGCTCCATGCTCGGGGTGCTGGGTGCTCAGTACTCAGAATGCTGGGTGCTCAGTGCTCAGGGTGCTCGGTGCTCAGTACGCTGGGTGCTCAGTACTCAGGGTGCTGGGTGCTCAGTACTCAGGGTGCTGGGTGCTCAGTACTCAGGGTGCTGGGTGCTCAGTGCTCAGGGTGCTCGGTGCTCAGTATGCTGGGTGCTCAGTACTCAGGGTGCTGGGTGCTCAGTACTCAGGGTGCTGGGTGCTCAGTACTCAGGGTGCTGGGTGCTCAGTACTCAGGGTGCTCGGTGCTCAGTACGCAGGGTGCTCAGTGCTCAGTGCTCGGGGTGCTGGGTGCTCAGTGCTCAGGGTGCTGGGTCCTCAGTGCTCGGGGTGCTGGGTGCTCAGTGCTCAGGGTGCTGGGTGCTCAGTGCTCAGAGTGCTGGGTGATCAGTACTCAGGGTGCTCGGGTGCTCAGGGCTTGGGGTGTTGGGTGCTCAGTACTCAGGGTGCTGTGTGCTCAGTGCTCAGGGTGCTGGGTGCTCAGTACTCAGGGTGCTGGGTGCTCAGTACTCAGGGTGCTGGGTGCTCAGTGCTCGGGGTGCTGGGTGCTCAGTGCACGGGGTGCTGGGTGCTCAGTGCTCGGGGTGCTGGGTGCTCAGTGCTCAGGGTGCTGGGTGCTCAGTGCTCAGGGTGCTGGGTGCTCAGTGCTCTTGGTGCTGGGTGCTCAGTTCTCGGGGTGCTGGGTGCTCAGTGCTCGGGGTGCTCGGTGCTCAGTGCTCAGTACTCAGGGTGCTCAGTGCTCAGGGTGCTGGGTGCTCAGTGCTCGGGGTGCTGGGTGCTCAGTCCTCAGGGTGCTGGGTGCTCAGTGCTCGGGGTGCTGGGTGCTCAGTGCTCAGGGTGCTGGGTGTTCAGTACTCAGGGTGCTCAGTACTCAGGGTGCTGGGTGCTCAGTGCTCAGGGTGCTGGGTGCTCAGTGCTCAGGGTGCTGGGTGCTCAGTGCTCAGGGTGCTGGGTGCTCAGTCCTCGGGGTGCTGGGTGCTCAGTGCTCAGGGTGCTGGGTGCTCAGTACTCAGGGTGCTCAGTACTCAGGGTGCTGGGTGCTCAGTGCTCAGGGTGCTGGGTGCTCAGTGCTCAGGGTGCTGGGTGCTCAGTGCTCAGGGTGCTCGGTGCTCAGTGCTCAGGGTGCTGGGTGCTCAGTACTAATGGTGCTTTGTGCTCAGTACTCAGGGTGCTCATGGCTAAGTACTCAGGGTACTCAGTGCTCAGTACTCAGGGTGCTCAGTGCTCAGGGTGCTGGGTGCTCAGTGCTTGGGGTGCTGGGTGCTCAGTCCTCAGGGTGCTGGGTGCTCAGTGCTCAGGGTGCTCGGTGCTCAGTGCTCAGGGTGCTGGGTGCTCAGTACTCAGGTTGCTGGGTGCTCAGTGCTCGGGGTGCTAGGTGCTAAGTACTCAGGGTGCTGGGTGCTCAGTACTCGGTTGCTGGGTGCTCAGTTCTCAGGGTCCTGGGTGCTCAGTGCTCGGGGTGCTGGGTGCTCAGTGCTCAGTACTCAGGGTGCTGGGTCCTCAGTGCTCGGGGTGCTGGGTGCTCAGTGCTCAGTACTCAGGGTGCTGGGTGCTCAGTGCTCCGGGTGCTGGGTGCTTAGTGCTCAGGGTGCTGGGTGCTCAGTGCTCAGGGTGCTGGGTACTCAGTGCTCGGGGTGCTGGGTGCTCAGTACTCAGGGTGCTGGGTGCTCTGTACTCAGGGTGCTGGGTGCTCAGTGCTCGGGGTGCTGGGTGCTCAGTGCTCGGGGTGCTGGGTGCTCAGTGCTCGGGGTGCTCAGTACTCAGGGTGCTGTGTGTTCAGTGCTCAGGGTGCTGGGTGCTCAGTACTCAAAGTGCTCGGTGCATAGTACTCAGGGTGCTGGGTGCTCAGTACTCCGGGTGCTGGGTGATCAGTGCTCGGGGTGCTCGGTGCTCAGTGCTCAAGGTGCTGGGTAGTCAGTACTCGGGTGCACATTGCTCAGGGTGCTGGGTGCTCAGTACTCAGGGTGCTGGGTGCTCAGTGCTCAGGGTGCTCGGTGATCAGTACGTTGGGTGCTCAGTACTCAGGGTGCTGGGTGCTCAGTGCTCAGGGTGCTGGGTGCTCAGTGCTCAGGGTGCTGGGTGCTCAGTGCTCAGGGTGCTGGGTGCTCGGTGCTCAGGGTGCTGGGTGCTCCATGCTCGGGGTGCTGGGTGCTCAGTACTCAGGATGCTGGGTGCTCAGTGCTCAGGGTGCTAGGTGCTCAGTACGCTGGGTGCTCAGTACTCAGGGTGCTGGGTGCTCAGTACTCAGGGTGCTGGGTGCTCAGTACTCAGGGTGCTGGGTGCTCAGTGCTCAGGGTGCTCGGTGCTCAGTACGCTGGGTGCTCAGTACTCAGGGTGCTGGGTGCTCAGTACTCAGGGTGCTGGGTGCTCAGTACTCAGGGTGCTGGGTGCTCAGTACTCAGGGTGCTCGGTGCTCAGTACGCAGGGTGCTCAGTGCTCAGTGCTCGGGGTGCTGGGTGCTCAGTGCTCAGGGTGCTGGGTCCTCAGTGCTCGGGGTGCTGGGTGCTCAGTGCTCAGGGTGCTGGGTGCTCAGTGCTCAGAGTGCTGGGTGCTCAGTACTCAGGGTGCTCGGGTGCTCAGTGCTTGGGGTGTTGGGTGCTCAGTACTCAGGGTGCTGTGTGCTCAGTGCTCAGGGTGCTGGGTGCTCAGTACTCAGGGTGCTGGGTGCTCAGTACTCAGGGTGCTGGGTGCTCAGTGCTCGGGGTGCTGGGTGCTCAGTGCACGGGGTGCTGGGTGCTCAGTGCTCGGGGTGCTGGGTGCTCAGTGCTCAGGGTGCTGGGTGCTCAGTGCTCAGGGTGCTGGGTGCTCAGTGCTCTTGGTGCTGGGTGCTCAGTTCTCGGGGTGCTGGGTGCTCAGTGCTCGGGGTGCTCGGTGCTCAGTGCTCAGTACTCAGGGTGCTCAGTGCTCAGGGTGCTGGGTGCTCAGTGCTCGGGGTGCTGGGTGCTCAGTCCTCAGGGTGCTGGGTGCTCAGTGCTCGGGGTGCTGGGTGCTCAGTGCTCAGGGTGCTGGGTGCTCAGTACTCAGGGTGCTCAGTACTCAGGGTGCTGGGTGCTCAGTGCTCAGGGTGCTGGGTGCTCAGTGCTCAGGGTGCTGGGTGCTCAGTGCTCAGGGTGCTCGGTGCTCAGTGCTCAGGGTGCTGGGTGCTCAGTACTAATGGTGCTTTGTGCTCAGTACTCAGGGTGCTCATGGCTAAGTACTCAGGGTGCTCAGTGCTCAGTACTCAGGGTGCTCAGTGCTCAGGGTGCTGGGTGCTCAGTGCTCGGGGTGCTGGGTGCTCAGTCCTCAGGGTGCTGGGTGCTCAGTGCTCAGGGTGCTCGGTGCTCAGTGCTCAGGGTGCTGGGTGCTCAGTACTCAGGGTGCTCAGTGCTCAGGGTGCTGGGTGCTCAGTGCTCGGGGTGCTGGGTGCTCAGTGCTCAGGGTGCTGGGTGCTCAGTGCTCAGGGTGCTGGGTGCTCGGTGCTCAGGGTGCTGGGTGCTCCATGCTCGGGGTGCTGGGTGCTCAGTACTCAGAATGCTGGGTGCTCAGTGCTCAGGGTGCTCGGTGCTCAGTACGCTGGGTGCTCAGTACTCAGGGTGCTGGGTGCTCAGTACTCAGGGTGCTGGGTGCTCAGTACTCAGGGTGCTGGGTGCTCAGTGCTCAGGGTGCTCGGTGCTCAGTACGCTGGGTGCTCAGTACTCAGGGTGCTGGGTGCTCAGTACTCAGGGTGCTGGGTGCTCAGTACTCAGGGTGCTGGGTGCTCAGTACTCAGGGTGCTCGGTGCTCAGTACGCAGGGTGCTCAGTGCTCAGTGCTCGGGGTGCTGGGTGCTCAGTGCTCAGGGTGCTATGTCCTCAGTGCTCGGGGTGCTGGGTGCTCAGTGCTCAGGGTGCTGGGTGCTCAGTGCTCAGAGTGCTGGGTGATCAGTACTCAGGGGGCTCGGGTGCTCAGGGCTTGGGGTGTTGGGTGCTCAGTACTCAGGGTGCTGTGTGCTCAGTGCTCAGGGTGCTGGGTGCTCAGTTCTCAGGGTCCTGGGTGCTCAGTGCTCGGGGTGCTGGGTGCTCAGTGCTCAGTACTCAGGGTGCTGGGTCCTCAGTGCTCGGGGTGCTGGGTGCTCAGTGCTCAGTACTCAGGGTGCTGGGTGCTCAGTGCTCCGGGTGCTGGGTGCTTAGTGCTCAGGGTGCTGGGTGCTCAGTGCTCAGGGTGCTGGGTACTCAGTGCTCGGGGTGCTGGGTGCTCAGTACACAGGGTGCTGGGTGCTCAGTACTCAGGGTGCTGGCTGCTCAGTGCTCGGGGTGCTGGGTGCTCAGTGCTCGGGGTGCTGGGTGCTCAGTGCTCGGGGTGCTCAGTACTCAGGGTGCTGTGTGTTCAGTGCTCAGGGTGCTGGGTGCTCAGTACTCAGGGTGCTCGGTGCTTAGTACTCAGGGTGCTGGGTGCTCAGTACTCCGGGTGCTGGGTGATCAGTGCTCGGGGTGCTCGGTGCTCAGTGCTCAAGGTGCTGGGTAGTCAGTACTCGGGTGCACATTGCTCAGCGTGCTGGGTGCTCAGTACTCAGGGTGCTGGGTGCTCAGTGCTCAGGGTGCTCGGTGATCAGTACGTTGGGTGCTCAGTACTCAGGGTGCTGGGTGCTCAGTGCTCAGGGTGCTGGGTGCTCAGTGCTCAGGGTGCTGGGTGCTCAGTGCTCAGGGTGCTGGGTGCTCAGTGCTCAGGGTGCTGGGTGCTCCATGCTCGGGGTGCTGGGTGCTCAGTACTCAGGGTGCTGGGTGCTCAGTACTCAGGGTGCTGGGTGCTCAGTACTCAGGGTGCTCGGTGCTCAGTACGCAGGGTGCTCAGTGCTCAGTGCTCGGGGTGCTGGGTGCTCAGTGCTCAGGGTGCTGGGTCCTCAGTGCTCGGGGTGCTGGGTGCTCAGTGCTCAGGGTGCTGGGTGCTCAGTGCTCAGAGTGCTGGGTGCTCAGTACTCAGGGTGCTCGGGTGCTCAGTGCTTGGGGTGTTGGGTGCTCAGTACTCAGGGTGCTGTGTGCTCAGTGCTCAGGGTGCTGGGTGCTCAGTACTCAGGGTGCTGGGTGCTCAGTACTCAGGGTGCTGGGTGCTCAGTGCTCGGGGTGCTGGGTGCTCAGTGCACGGGGTGCTGGGTGCTCAGTGCTCGGGGTGCTGGGTGCTCAGTGCTCAGGGTGATGGGTGCTCAGTGCTCAGGGTGCTGGCTGCGCGGTGCTCAGGTTGCTGGGTGCTCAGTATTCGGGGTGCTGGGTGCTCAGTACTCGGGGTGCTGGGTTCTCAGTGCTCGGGGTGCTCGGTGCTCAGTACTCAGGGTGCTGTGTGCTCAGTGCTCGGGGTGCTCAGTACTCAGGGTGCTGTGTGTTCAGTGCTCAGGGTGCTGGGTGCTCAGTGCTCGGGGTGCTGTGTGCTCAGTGCTCGGGGTGCTGGGTGCTCAGTACTCGGGGTGCTGGGTGCTCAGTACTCAGGGTGCTGGGTGCTCGGTGCTCAGGGTGCTGGGTCCTCAGTGCTCAGGGTGCTGGGTGCTCAGTGCTCAGGGTGCTCGGTGCTAAGTACTCAGGGTGCTCGTTGCTCGGGGTGCTGGGTGCTCAGTGCTCGGGGTGCTGGGTGCTCAGTGCTCGAGGTGCTGGGTGCTCAGTACTCTGGGTGCTCGGTGCCCAGTACTCAGGGTGCTGGGTGCTCAGTGCTCGGGGTGCTGGGTGCTCAGTACTCATGGTGCTGGGTGCTCGGTGCTCAGTACGCTGGGTGCTCAGTTCTCAGGGTGCTGGCTGCTCAGTACTCAGGGTGCTCGGTGCTCAGTACTCAGGGAGCTGGGTGCTCAGTGCTCGGGCTGCTGGGTGCTCATTACTCAGGATGCTGGGTGCTCAGTACTCAGTGTGCTCAGTGCTTGGGGTGCTGGGTGCTCAGTGCTCGGGGTGCTCGGTGCTCAGTGCTCAGTACTCAGGGTGCTCAGTGCTCAGGGTGCTGGGTGCTCAGTGCACTTGGTGCTGGGTGCTCAGTGCTCGGGGTGCTGGGTGCTCAGTGCTCGGGGTGCTCGGTGCTCAGTGCTCAGTACTCAGGGTGCTCAGTGCTCAGGGTGCTGGGTGCTCAGTGCTCGGGGTGCTGGGTGCTCAGTCCTCAGGGTGCTGGGTGCTCAGTGCTCGGGGTGCTGGGTGCTCAGTGCTCAGGGTGCTGGGTGCTCAGTACTCAGGGTGCTCAGTACTCAGGGTGCTGGGTGCTCAGTGGTCAGGGTGCTGGGTGCTCAGTGCTCAGGGTCCTGGGTGCTCAGTGCTCAGGGTGCTCGGTGCTCAGTGCTCAGGGTGCTGGGTGCTCAGTACTAATGGTGCTTTGTGCTCAGTACTCAGGGTGCTCATGGCTCAGTACTCAGGGTGCTCAGTGCTCAGTACTCAGGGTGCTCAGTGCTCAGGGTGCTGGGTGCTCAGTGCTCGGGGTGCTGGGTGCTCAGTCCTCAGGGTGCTGGGTGCTCAGTGCTCAGGGTGCTCGATGCTCAGTGCTCAGGGTGCTGGGTGCTCAGTACTCAGGTTGCTGGGTGCTCAGTGCTCGGGGTGCTAGGTGCTCAGTACTCAGTGTGCTGGGTGCTCAGTACTCGGTTGCTGGGTGCTCAGTTCTCAGGGTCCTTGGTGCTCAGTGCTCGGGGTGCTGGGTGCTCAGTGCTCAGTACTCAGGGTGCTGGGTGCTCAGTGCTCGGGGTGCTGGGTGCTCAGTGCTCAGTACTCAGGGTGCTGGGTGCTCAGTGCTCAGGGTGCTGGGTGCTTAGTGCTCAGGGTGCTGGGTGCTCAGTGCTCAGGGTGCTGGGTACTCAGTGCTCGGGGTGCTGGGAGCTCAGTACTCAGGGTGCTGGGTGCTCAGTACTCAGGGTGCTGGGTGCTCAGTGCTCGGGGTGCTGGGTGCTCAGTGCTCGGGGTGCTGGGTGCTCAGTGCTCGGGGTGCTCAGTACTCAGGGTGCTGTGTGTTCTGTGCTCAGGGTGCTGGGTGCTCAGTACTCAGGGTGCTCAGTGCTTAGTACTCAGGGTGCTGGGTGCTCAGTACTCCGGGTGCTGGGTGATCAGTGCTCGGGGTGCTCGGTGCTCAGCGCTCAAGTGCTGGGTAGTCAGTACTCGGGTACACATTGCTCAGGGTGCTGGGTGCTCAGTACTCAGGGTGCTGGGTGCTCAGTGCTCAGGGTGCTCGGTGATCACTACGTTGGGTGCTCAGTACTCAGTGTGCTGGGTGCTCAGTGCTCAGGGTGCTGGGTGCTCAGTGCTCAGGGTGCTGGGTGCTCAGTGCTCAGGGTGCTGGGTGCTCGGTGCTCGGGGTGCTGGGTGCTCAGTGCTCGGGGTGCTGGGTGCTCAGTACTCAGGGTGCTGGGTGCTCAGTGCTCAGGGTGCTCGGTGCTCAGTACGCTGGGTGCTCAGTACTCAGGGTGCTGGGTGCTCAGTGCTCAGGGTGCTGGGTCCTCAGTGCTCGGGGTGCTGGGTGCTCAGTGCTCAGGGTGCTGGGTGCTCAGTGCTCAGAGTGCTGGGTGCTCAGTACTCAGGGTGCTCGGGTGCTCAGTGCTTGGGGTGTTGGGTGCTCAGTACTCAGGATGCTGTGTGCTCAGTGCTCAGGGTGCTGGGTGCTCAGTACTCAGGGTGCTGGGTGCTCAGTACTCAGGGTGCTGGGTGCTCATTGCTCGGGGTGCTGGGTGCTCAGTGCACGGGGTGCTGGGTGCTCAGTGCTCGGGGTGCTGCGTGCTCAGTTCTCAGGGTGCTGGGTGCTCAGTGCTCAGGGTGCTGGGTGCTCAGTGCTCTTGGTGCTGGGTGCTCAGTGCTCGGGGTGCTGGGTGCTCAGTGCTCGGGGTGCTGGGTGCTCAGTACTCGGGGTGCTCGGTGCTCAGTACTCAGGGTGCTGGGTGCTCAGTGCTCAGGGTGATGGGTGCTCAGTGCTCAGGGTGCTGGGTCCTCAGTGCTCGGGGTGCTGGGTGCTCAGTGCTCAGGGTGCTGGGTGCTCAGTGCTCAGAGTGCTGGGTGCTCAGTACTCAGGGTGCTCGGGTGCTCAGTGCTTGGGGTGTTGGGTGCTCAGTACTCAGGATGCTGTGTGCTCAGTGCTCAGGGTGCTGGGTGCTCAGTACTCAGGGTGCTGGGTGCTCAGTACTCAGGGTGCTGGGTGCTCAGTGCTCAGGGTGCTGGGTCCTCAGTGCTCGGGGTGCTGGGTGCTCAGTGCTCAGGGTGCTGGGTGCTCAGTGCTCAGAGTGCTGGGTGCTCAGTACTCAGGGTGCTCGGGTGCTCAGTGCTTGGGGTGTTGGGTGCTCAGTACTCAGGATGCTGTGTGCTCAGTGCTCAGGGTGCTGGGTGCTCAGTACTCAGGGTGCTGGGTGCTCAGTACTCAGGGTGCTGGGTGCTCATTGCTCGGGGTGCTGGGTGCTCAGTGCACGGGGTGCTGGGTGCTCAGTGCTCGGGGTGCTGCGTGCTCAGTTCTCAGGGTGCTGGGTGCTCAGTGCTCAGGGTGCTGGGTGCTCAGTGCTCTTGGTGCTGGGTGCTCAGTGCTCGGGGTGCTGGGTGCTCAGTGCTCGGGGTGCTCGGTGCTCAGTGCTCGGGGTGCTGGGTGCTCAGTACTCGGGGTGCTCGGTGCTCAGTACTCAGGGTGCTGGGTGCTCAGTGCTCAGGGTGATGGGTGCTCAGTGCTCAGGGTGCTGGCTGCGCGGTGCTCAGGTTGCTG
This sequence comes from Microtus oregoni, assembly GCF_018167655.1. Taxonomy (NCBI): domain Eukaryota; kingdom Metazoa; phylum Chordata; class Mammalia; order Rodentia; family Cricetidae; genus Microtus; species Microtus oregoni. The sequence continues at coordinate 59,723 of NW_024544635.1, read as the reverse complement.
GGTGCTCAGTAATCGGGTGCTGGGTGCTCAGTACTCGGGGTGCTGGGTTCTCAGTGCTCGGGGTGCTCGGTGCTCAGTACTCAGGGTGCTGTGTGCTCAGTGCTCGGGGTGCTCAGTACTCAGGGTGCTGTGTGTTCAGTGCTCAGGGTGCTGGGTGCTCAGTGCTCGGGGTGCTGTGTGCTCAGTGCTCGGGGTGCTGGGTGCTCAGTACTCGGGGTGCTGGGTGCTCAGTACTCAGGGTGCTGGGTGCTCGGTGCTCAGGGTGCTGGGTCCTCAGTGCTCAGGGTGCTGGGTGCTCAGTGCTCAGGGTGCTCGGTGCTTAGTACTCAGGGTGCTCGTTGCTTGGGGTGCTGGGTGCTCAGTGCTCGGGGTGCTGGGTGCTCAGTGCTCGGGGTGCTGGGTGCTCAGTACTCTGGGTGCTCGGTGCTCAGTACTCAGGGTGCTGGGTGCTCAGTGCTCGGGGCGCTGGGTGCTCAGTGCTCGGGGCGCTGGGTGCTCAGTGCTCGGGGTGCTCGGAGCTCAGTACTCAGGGTGTGGGGTGCTCAGTGCTCGGGGTGCTCGGTGCTCAGTACGTTGGGTGCTGACTACTCAGGGTGCTGTGTGCTCAGTACTCAGGGTGCTGGGTGCTCAGCGCTCAGGGTGCTGGGTGCTCAGTGCTCAGGGTGCTGGGTGCTCAGTACTCAGGGTGCTGGGTGCGCAGTGCTCGGGGTGCTGGGTGCTCAGTGCTCAGGGTGCTGGGTGCTCAGTGCTCAGGGTGCTGAGTGCTCAGTGCTCGGGGTGCTGGGTGCTCAGTGCTCGGGGTGCTGGGTGCTCAGTGCTCGGGTTGCTGCGTGCTCAGTGCTCGGGGTGCTGGGTGCTCAGTACTCGGGGTGCTGGGTGCTCAGTACTCAGGGTGCTGGGTGCTCAGTGCTCAGGGTGCTGGGTGCTCAGTGCTCAGGGTGCTGGTTGCTCAGTGCTCAGGGTGCTGGGTGCTCAGTGCTCGGGGTGCTGGGTGCTCAGTACTCAGGGTGCTGGGTGCTCAGTGCTCAGGGTGCTCGGTGCTCAGTACGCTGGGTGCTCAGTACTCAGGGTGCTGGGTGCTCAGTACTCAGGGTGCTGGGTGCTCAGTACTCAGGGTGCTGGGTGCTCAGTGCTCAGGGTGCTCGGTGCTCAGTACGCTGGGTGCTCAGTACTCAGGGTGCTGTGTGCTCAGTACTCAGGGTGCTGGGTGCTCAGTACTCAGGGTGCTGAGTGCTCAGTACTCAGGGTGCTCGGTGCTCAGTACGCAGGGTGCTCAGTGCTCAGTGCTCGGGGTGCTGGGTGCTCAGTGCTCGGGGTGCTCGGAGCTCAGTACTCAGGGTGCGGGGTGCTCAGTGCTCGGGGTGCTCGGTGCTCAGTACGTTGGGTGCTGACTACTCAGGGTGCTGTGTGCTCAGTGCTCAGGGTGCTGGGTGCTCAGCGCTCAGGGTGCTGGGTGCTCAGTGCTCAGGGTGCTGGGTGCTCAGTACTCAGGGTGCTGGGTGCGCAGTGCTCGGGGTGCTGGGTGCTCAGTGCTCAGGGTGCTGGGTGCTCAGTGCTCAGGGTGCTGAGTGCTCAGTGCTCGGGGTGCTGGGTGCTCAGTGCTCGGGGTGCTGGGTGCTCAGTGCTCGGGTTGCTGCGTGCTCAGTGCTCGGGGTGCTGGGTGCTCAGTACTCGGGGTGCTGGGTGCTCAGTACTCAGGGTGCTGGGTGCTCAGTTCTCAGGGTGCTGGGTGCTCAGTGCTCAGGGTGCTGGTTGCTCAGTGCTCAGGGTGCTGGGTGCTCAGTGCTCGGGTGCTGGGTGCTCAGTACTCAGGGTGCTGGGTGCTCAGTGCTCAGGGTGCTCGGTGCTCAGTACGCTGGGTGCTCAGTACTCAGGGTGCTGGGTGCTCAGTACTCAGGGTGCTGGGTGCTCAGTACTCAGGGTGCTGGGTGCTCAGTGCTCAGGGTGCTCGGTGCTCAGTACGCTGGGTGCTCAGTACTCAGGGTGCTGGGTGCTCAGTACTCAGGGTGCTGGGTGCTCAGTACTCAGGGTGCTGGGTGCTCAGTACTCAGGGTGCTCGGTGCTCAGTACGCAGGGTGCTCAGTGCTCAGTGCTCGGGGTGCTGGGTGCTCAGTGCTCAGGGTGCTGGGTCCTCAGTGCTCGGGGTGCTGGGTGCTCAGTGCTCAGGGTGCTGGGTGCTCAGTGCTCAGGGTGCTGGGTGCTCAGTGCTCAGAGTGCTGGGTGCTCAGTACTCAGGGTGCTCGGGTGCTCAGTGCTTGGGGTGTTGGGTGCTCAGTGCTCAGGGTGCTGGGTGCTCAGTGCTCAGGGTGCTGGGTGCTCAGTTTTCTTGGTGCTGGGTGCTCAGTGCTCGGGGTGCTGGTTGCTCAGTGCTCGGGGTGCTCGGTGCTCAGTGCTCAGTACTCAGGGTGCTCAGTGCTCAGGGTGCTGGGTGCTCAGTGCTCGGGGTGCTGGGTGCTCAGTCCTCAGGGTGCTGGGTGCTCAGTCCTCGGGGTGCTTGGTGCTCAGTGCTCAGGGTGCTGGGTGCTCAGTACTCAGGGTGCTCAGTACTCAGGGTGCTGGGTGCTCAGTGCTCAGGGTGCTGGGTGCTCAGTGCTCAGGGTGCTGGGTGCTCAGTGCTCAGGGTGCTCGGTGCTCAGTGCTCAGGGTGCTGGGTGCTCAGTACTAATGGTGCTTTGTGCTCAGTACTCAGGGTGCTCATGGCTAAGTACTCAGGGTACTCAGTGCTCAGTACTCAGGGTGCTCAGTGCTCAGGGTGCTGGGTGCTCAGTGCTCGGGGTGCTGGGTGCTCAGTCCTCAGGGTGCTGGGTGCTCAGTGCTCAGGGTGCTCAGTGCTCAGTGCTCAGGGTGCTGGGTGCTCAGTACTCAGTTTGCTGGGTGCTCAGTGCTCGGGGTGCTAGGTGCTCAGTACTCAGGGTGCTGGGTGCTCAGTACTCGGGTGCTGGGTGCTCAGTTCTCAGGGTCCTGGGTGCTCAGTGCTCGGGGTGCTGGGTGCTCAGTGCTCAGTACTCAGGGTGCTGGGTCCTCAGTGCTCGGGGTGCTGGGTGCTCAGTGCTCAGTACTCAGGGTGCTGGGTGCTCAGTGCTCCGGGTGCTGGGTGCTTAGTGCTCAGGGTGCTGGGTGCTCAGTGCTCAGGGTGCTGGGTACTCAGTGCTCGGGGTGCTGGGTGATCAGTACTCAGGGTGCTGGGTGCTCTGTACTCAGGGTGCTGGGTGCTCAGTGCTCGGGGTGCTGGGTGCTCAGTGCTCGGGGTGCTGGGTGCTCAGTGCTCGGGGTGCTCAGTACTCAGGGTGCTGTGTGTTCAGTGCTCAGGGTGCTGGGTGCTCAGTACTCAGGGTGCTCGGTGCATAGTACTCAGGGTGCTGGGTGCTCAGTACTCCGGGTGCTGGGTGATCAGTGCTCGGGGTGCTCGGTGCTCAGTGCTCAAGGTGCTGGGTAGTCAGTACTCGGGTGCACATTGCTCAGGGTGCTGGGTGCTCAGTGCTCAGGGTGCTGGGTGCTCAGTGCTCAGGGTGCTGGTTGCTCAGTGCTCAGGGTGCTGGGTGCTCAGTGCTCGGGGTGCTGGGTGCTCAGTACTCAGGGTGCTGGGTGCTCAGTGCTCAGGGTGCTCGGTGCTCAGTACGCTGGGTGCTCAGTACTCAGGGTGCTGGGTGCTCAGTACTCAGGGTGCTGGGTGCTCAGTACTCAGGGTGCTGGGTGCTCAGTGCTCAGGGTGCTCGGTGCTCAGTACGCTGGGTGCTCAGTACTCAGGGTGCTGTGTGCTCAGTACTCAGGGTGCTGGGTGCTCAGTACTCAGGGTGCTGAGTGCTCAGTACTCAGGGTGCTCGGTGCTCAGTACGCAGGGTGCTCAGTGCTCAGTGCTCGGGGTGCTGGGTGCTCAGTGCTCGGGGTGCTCGGAGCTCAGTACTCAGGGTGCGGGGTGCTCAGTGCTCGGGGTGCTCGGTGCTCAGTACGTTGGGTGCTGACTACTCAGGGTGCTGTGTGCTCAGTGCTCAGGGTGCTGGGTGCTCAGCGCTCAGGGTGCTGGGTGCTCAGTGCTCAGGGTGCTGGGTGCTCAGTACTCAGGGTGCTGGGTGCGCAGTGCTCGGGGTGCTGGGTGCTCAGTGCTCAGGGTGCTGGGTGCTCAGTGCTCAGGGTGCTGAGTGCTCAGTGCTCGGGGTGCTGGGTGCTCAGTGCTCGGGGTGCTGGGTGCTCAGTGCTCGGGTTGCTGCGTGCTCAGTGCTCGGGGTGCTGGGTGCTCAGTACTCGGGGTGCTGGGTGCTCAGTACTCAGGGTGCTGGGTGCTCAGTGCTCAGGGTGCTGGGTGCTCAGTGCTCAGGGTGCTGGTTGCTCAGTGCTCAGGGTGCTGGGTGCTCAGTGCTCGGGTGCTGGGTGCTCAGTACTCAGGGTGCTGGGTGCTCAGTGCTCAGGGTGCTCGGTGCTCAGTACGCTGGGTGCTCAGTACTCAGGGTGCTGGGTGCTCAGTACTCAGGGTGCTGGGTGCTCAGTACTCAGGGTGCTGGGTGCTCAGTGCTCAGGGTGCTCGGTGCTCAGTACGCTGGGTGCTCAGTACTCAGGGTGCTGGGTGCTCAGTACTCAGGGTGCTGGGTGCTCAGTACTCAGGGTGCTGGGTGCTCAGTACTCAGGGTGCTCGGTGCTCAGTACGCAGGGTGCTCAGTGCTCAGTGCTCGGGGTGCTGGGTGCTCAGTGCTCAGGGTGCTGGGTCCTCAGTGCTCGGGGTGCTGGGTGCTCAGTGCTCAGGGTGCTGGGTGCTCAGTGCTCAGGGTGCTGGGTGCTCAGTGCTCAGAGTGCTGGGTGCTCAGTACTCAGGGTGCTCGGGTGCTCAGTGCTTGGGGTGTTGGGTGCTCAGTGCTCAGGGTGCTGGGTGCTCAGTGCTCAGGGTGCTGGGTGCTCAGTTTTCTTGGTGCTGGGTGCTCAGTGCTCGGGGTGCTGGTTGCTCAGTGCTCGGGGTGCTCGGTGCTCAGTGCTCAGTACTCAGGGTGCTCAGTGCTCAGGGTGCTGGGTGCTCAGTGCTCGGGGTGCTGGGTGCTCAGTCCTCAGGGTGCTGGGTGCTCAGTCCTCGGGGTGCTTGGTGCTCAGTACTCAGGGTGCTCGGGTGCTCAGTGCTTGGGGTGTTGGGTGCTCAGTGCTCAGGGTGCTGGGTGCTCAGTGCTCAGGGTGCTGGGTGCTCAGTTTTCTTGGTGCTGGGTGCTCAGTGCTCGGGGTGCTGGTTGCTCAGTGCTCGGGGTGCTCGGTGCTCAGTGCTCAGTACTCAGGGTGCTCAGTTCTCAGGGTCCTTGGTGCTCAGTGCTCGGGGTGCTGGGTGCTCAGTGCTCAGTACTCAGGGTGCTGGGTGCTCAGTGCTCGGGGTGCTGGGTGCTCAGTGCTCAGTACTCAGGGTGCTGGGTGCTCAGTGCTCAGGGTGCTGGGTGCTTAGTGCTCAGGGTGCTGGGTGCTCAGTGCTCAGGGTGCTGGGTACTCAGTGCTCGGGGTGCTGGGAGCTCAGTACTCAGGGTGCTGGGTGCTCAGTACTCAGGGTGCTGGGTGCTCAGTGCTCGGGGTGCTGGGTGCTCAGTGCTCGGGGTGCTGGGTGCTCAGTGCTCGGGGTGCTCAGTACTCAGGGTGCTGTGTGTTCTGTGCTCAGGGTGCTGGGTGCTCAGTACTCAGGGTGCTCAGTGCTTAGTACTCAGGGTGCTGGGTGCTCAGTACTCCGGGTGCTGGGTGATCAGTGCTCGGGGTGCTCGGTGCTCAGCGCTCAAGTGCTGGGTAGTCAGTACTCGGGTACACATTGCTCAGGGTGCTGGGTGCTCAGTACTCAGGGTGCTGGGTGCTCAGTGCTCAGGGTGCTCGGTGATCACTACGTTGGGTGCTCAGTACTCAGTGTGCTGGGTGCTCAGTGCTCAGGGTGCTGGGTGCTCAGTGCTCAGGGTGCTGGGTGCTCAGTGCTCAGGGTGCTGGGTGCTCGGTGCTCGGGGTGCTGGGTGCTCAGTGCTCGGGGTGCTGGGTGCTCAGTACTCAGGGTGCTGGGTGCTCAGTGCTCAGGGTGCTCGGTGCTCAGTACGCTGGGTGCTCAGTACTCAGGGTGCTGGGTGCTCAGTGCTCAGGGTGCTGGGTCCTCAGTGCTCGGGGTGCTGGGTGCTCAGTGCTCAGGGTGCTGGGTGCTCAGTGCTCAGAGTGCTGGGTGCTCAGTACTCAGGGTGCTCGGGTGCTCAGTGCTTGGGGTGTTGGGTGCTCAGTACTCAGGATGCTGTGTGCTCAGTGCTCAGGGTGCTGGGTGCTCAGTACTCAGGGTGCTGGGTGCTCAGTACTCAGGGTGCTGGGTGCTCATTGCTCGGGGTGCTGGGTGCTCAGTGCACGGGGTGCTGGGTGCTCAGTGCTCGGGGTGCTGCGTGCTCAGTTCTCAGGGTGCTGGGTGCTCAGTGCTCAGGGTGCTGGGTGCTCAGTGCTCTTGGTGCTGGGTGCTCAGTGCTCGGGGTGCTGGGTGCTCAGTGCTCGGGGTGCTGGGTGCTCAGTACTCGGGGTGCTCGGTGCTCAGTACTCAGGGTGCTGGGTGCTCAGTGCTCAGGGTGATGGGTGCTCAGTGCTCAGGGTGCTGGGTCCTCAGTGCTCGGGGTGCTGGGTGCTCAGTGCTCAGGGTGCTGGGTGCTCAGTGCTCAGAGTGCTGGGTGCTCAGTACTCAGGGTGCTCGGGTGCTCAGTGCTTGGGGTGTTGGGTGCTCAGTACTCAGGATGCTGTGTGCTCAGTGCTCAGGGTGCTGGGTGCTCAGTACTCAGGGTGCTGGGTGCTCAGTACTCAGGGTGCTGGGTGCTCAGTGCTCAGGGTGCTGGGTCCTCAGTGCTCGGGGTGCTGGGTGCTCAGTGCTCAGGGTGCTGGGTGCTCAGTGCTCAGAGTGCTGGGTGCTCAGTACTCAGGGTGCTCGGGTGCTCAGTGCTTGGGGTGTTGGGTGCTCAGTACTCAGGATGCTGTGTGCTCAGTGCTCAGGGTGCTGGGTGCTCAGTACTCAGGGTGCTGGGTGCTCAGTACTCAGGGTGCTGGGTGCTCATTGCTCGGGGTGCTGGGTGCTCAGTGCACGGGGTGCTGGGTGCTCAGTGCTCGGGGTGCTGCGTGCTCAGTTCTCAGGGTGCTGGGTGCTCAGTGCTCAGGGTGCTGGGTGCTCAGTGCTCTTGGTGCTGGGTGCTCAGTGCTCGGGGTGCTGGGTGCTCAGTGCTCGGGGTGCTCGGTGCTCAGTGCTCGGGGTGCTGGGTGCTCAGTACTCGGGGTGCTCGGTGCTCAGTACTCAGGGTGCTGGGTGCTCAGTGCTCAGGGTGATGGGTGCTCAGTGCTCAGGGTGCTGGCTGCGCGGTGCTCAGGTTGCTGGGTGCTCAGTAATCGGGTGCTGGGTGCTCAGTACTCGGGGTGCTGGGTTCTCAGTGCTCGGGGTGCTCGGTGCTCAGTACTCAGGGTGCTGTGTGCTCAGTGCTCGGGGTGCTCAGTACTCAGGGTGCTGTGTGTTCAGTGCTCAGGGTGCTGGGTGCTCAGTGCTCGGGGTGCTGTGTGCTCAGTGCTCGGGGTGCTGGGTGCTCAGTACTCGGGGTGCTGGGTGCTCAGTACTCAGGGTGCTGGGTGCTCGGTGCTCAGGGTGCTGGGTCCTCAGTGCTCAGGGTGCTGGGTGCTCAGTGCTCAGGGTGCTCGGTGCTTAGTACTCAGGGTGCTCGTTGCTTGGGGTGCTGGGTGCTCAGTGCTCGGGGTGCTGGGTGCTCAGTGCTCGGGGTGCTGGGTGCTCAGTACTCTGGGTGCTCGGTGCTCAGTACTCAGGGTGCTGGGTGCTCAGTGCTCGGGGCGCTGGGTGCTCAGTGCTCGGGGCGCTGGGTGCTCAGTGCTCGGGGTGCTCGGAGCTCAGTACTCAGGGTGTGGGGTGCTCAGTGCTCGGGGTGCTCGGTGCTCAGTACGTTGGGTGCTGACTACTCAGGGTGCTGTGTGCTCAGTACTCAGGGTGCTGGGTGCTCAGCGCTCAGGGTGCTGGGTGCTCAGTGCTCAGGGTGCTGGGTGCTCAGTACTCAGGGTGCTGGGTGCGCAGTGCTCGGGGTGCTGGGTGCTCAGTGCTCAGGGTGCTGGGTGCTCAGTGCTCAGGGTGCTGAGTGCTCAGTGCTCGGGGTGCTGGGTGCTCAGTGCTCGGGGTGCTGGGTGCTCAGTGCTCGGGTTGCTGCGTGCTCAGTGCTCGGGGTGCTGGGTGCTCAGTACTCGGGGTGCTGGGTGCTCAGTACTCAGGGTGCTGGGTGCTCAGTGCTCAGGGTGCTGGGTGCTCAGTGCTCAGGGTGCTGGTTGCTCAGTGCTCAGGGTGCTGGGTGCTCAGTGCTCGGGGTGCTGGGTGCTCAGTACTCAGGGTGCTGGGTGCTCAGTGCTCAGGGTGCTCGGTGCTCAGTACGCTGGGTGCTCAGTACTCAGGGTGCTGGGTGCTCAGTACTCAGGGTGCTGGGTGCTCAGTACTCAGGGTGCTGGGTGCTCAGTGCTCAGGGTGCTCGGTGCTCAGTACGCTGGGTGCTCAGTACTCAGGGTGCTGTGTGCTCAGTACTCAGGGTGCTGGGTGCTCAGTACTCAGGGTGCTGAGTGCTCAGTACTCAGGGTGCTCGGTGCTCAGTACGCAGGGTGCTCAGTGCTCAGTGCTCGGGGTGCTGGGTGCTCAGTGCTCGGGGTGCTCGGAGCTCAGTACTCAGGGTGCGGGGTGCTCAGTGCTCGGGGTGCTCGGTGCTCAGTACGTTGGGTGCTGACTACTCAGGGTGCTGTGTGCTCAGTGCTCAGGGTGCTGGGTGCTCAGCGCTCAGGGTGCTGGGTGCTCAGTGCTCAGGGTGCTGGGTGCTCAGTACTCAGGGTGCTGGGTGCGCAGTGCTCGGGGTGCTGGGTGCTCAGTGCTCAGGGTGCTGGGTGCTCAGTGCTCAGGGTGCTGAGTGCTCAGTGCTCGGGGTGCTGGGTGCTCAGTGCTCGGGGTGCTGGGTGCTCAGTGCTCGGGTTGCTGCGTGCTCAGTGCTCGGGGTGCTGGGTGCTCAGTACTCGGGGTGCTGGGTGCTCAGTACTCAGGGTGCTGGGTGCTCAGTTCTCAGGGTGCTGGGTGCTCAGTGCTCAGGGTGCTGGTTGCTCAGTGCTCAGGGTGCTGGGTGCTCAGTGCTCGGGTGCTGGGTGCTCAGTACTCAGGGTGCTGGGTGCTCAGTGCTCAGGGTGCTCGGTGCTCAGTACGCTGGGTGCTCAGTACTCAGGGTGCTGGGTGCTCAGTACTCAGGGTGCTGGGTGCTCAGTACTCAGGGTGCTGGGTGCTCAGTGCTCAGGGTGCTCGGTGCTCAGTACGCTGGGTGCTCAGTACTCAGGGTGCTGGGTGCTCAGTACTCAGGGTGCTGGGTGCTCAGTACTCAGGGTGCTGGGTGCTCAGTACTCAGGGTGCTCGGTGCTCAGTACGCAGGGTGCTCAGTGCTCAGTGCTCGGGGTGCTGGGTGCTCAGTGCTCAGGGTGCTGGGTCCTCAGTGCTCGGGGTGCTGGGTGCTCAGTGCTCAGGGTGCTGGGTGCTCAGTGCTCAGGGTGCTGGGTGCTCAGTGCTCAGAGTGCTGGGTGCTCAGTACTCAGGGTGCTCGGGTGCTCAGTGCTTGGGGTGTTGGGTGCTCAGTGCTCAGGGTGCTGGGTGCTCAGTGCTCAGGGTGCTGGGTGCTCAGTTTTCTTGGTGCTGGGTGCTCAGTGCTCGGGGTGCTGGTTGCTCAGTGCTCGGGGTGCTCGGTGCTCAGTGCTCAGTACTCAGGGTGCTCAGTGCTCAGGGTGCTGGGTGCTCAGTGCTCGGGGTGCTGGGTGCTCAGTCCTCAGGGTGCTGGGTGCTCAGTCCTCGGGGTGCTTGGTGCTCAGTGCTCAGGGTGCTGGGTGCTCAGTACTCAGGGTGCTCAGTACTCAGGGTGCTGGGTGCTCAGTGCTCAGGGTGCTGGGTGCTCAGTGCTCAGGGTGCTGGGTGCTCAGTGCTCAGGGTGCTCGGTGCTCAGTGCTCAGGGTGCTGGGTGCTCAGTACTAATGGTGCTTTGTGCTCAGTACTCAGGGTGCTCATGGCTAAGTACTCAGGGTACTCAGTGCTCAGTACTCAGGGTGCTCAGTGCTCAGGGTGCTGGGTGCTCAGTGCTCGGGGTGCTGGGTGCTCAGTCCTCAGGGTGCTGGGTGCTCAGTGCTCAGGGTGCTCAGTGCTCAGTGCTCAGGGTGCTGGGTGCTCAGTACTCAGTTTGCTGGGTGCTCAGTGCTCGGGGTGCTAGGTGCTCAGTACTCAGGGTGCTGGGTGCTCAGTACTCGGGTGCTGGGTGCTCAGTTCTCAGGGTCCTGGGTGCTCAGTGCTCGGGGTGCTGGGTGCTCAGTGCTCAGTACTCAGGGTGCTGGGTCCTCAGTGCTCGGGGTGCTGGGTGCTCAGTGCTCAGTACTCAGGGTGCTGGGTGCTCAGTGCTCCGGGTGCTGGGTGCTTAGTGCTCAGGGTGCTGGGTGCTCAGTGCTCAGGGTGCTGGGTACTCAGTGCTCGGGGTGCTGGGTGATCAGTACTCAGGGTGCTGGGTGCTCTGTACTCAGGGTGCTGGGTGCTCAGTGCTCGGGGTGCTGGGTGCTCAGTGCTCGGGGTGCTGGGTGCTCAGTGCTCGGGGTGCTCAGTACTCAGGGTGCTGTGTGTTCAGTGCTCAGGGTGCTGGGTGCTCAGTACTCAGGGTGCTCGGTGCATAGTACTCAGGGTGCTGGGTGCTCAGTACTCCGGGTGCTGGGTGATCAGTGCTCGGGGTGCTCGGTGCTCAGTGCTCAAGGTGCTGGGTAGTCAGTACTCGGGTGCACATTGCTCAGGGTGCTGGGTGCTCAGTGCTCAGGGTGCTGGGTGCTCAGTGCTCAGGGTGCTGGTTGCTCAGTGCTCAGGGTGCTGGGTGCTCAGTGCTCGGGGTGCTGGGTGCTCAGTACTCAGGGTGCTGGGTGCTCAGTGCTCAGGGTGCTCGGTGCTCAGTACGCTGGGTGCTCAGTACTCAGGGTGCTGGGTGCTCAGTACTCAGGGTGCTGGGTGCTCAGTACTCAGGGTGCTGGGTGCTCAGTGCTCAGGGTGCTCGGTGCTCAGTACGCTGGGTGCTCAGTACTCAGGGTGCTGTGTGCTCAGTACTCAGGGTGCTGGGTGCTCAGTACTCAGGGTGCTGAGTGCTCAGTACTCAGGGTGCTCGGTGCTCAGTACGCAGGGTGCTCAGTGCTCAGTGCTCGGGGTGCTGGGTGCTCAGTGCTCGGGGTGCTCGGAGCTCAGTACTCAGGGTGCGGGGTGCTCAGTGCTCGGGGTGCTCGGTGCTCAGTACGTTGGGTGCTGACTACTCAGGGTGCTGTGTGCTCAGTGCTCAGGGTGCTGGGTGCTCAGCGCTCAGGGTGCTGGGTGCTCAGTGCTCAGGGTGCTGGGTGCTCAGTACTCAGGGTGCTGGGTGCGCAGTGCTCGGGGTGCTGGGTGCTCAGTGCTCAGGGTGCTGGGTGCTCAGTGCTCAGGGTGCTGAGTGCTCAGTGCTCGGGGTGCTGGGTGCTCAGTGCTCGGGGTGCTGGGTGCTCAGTGCTCGGGTTGCTGCGTGCTCAGTGCTCGGGGTGCTGGGTGCTCAGTACTCGGGGTGCTGGGTGCTCAGTACTCAGGGTGCTGGGTGCTCAGTGCTCAGGGTGCTGGGTGCTCAGTGCTCAGGGTGCTGGTTGCTCAGTGCTCAGGGTGCTGGGTGCTCAGTGCTCGGGTGCTGGGTGCTCAGTACTCAGGGTGCTGGGTGCTCAGTGCTCAGGGTGCTCGGTGCTCAGTACGCTGGGTGCTCAGTACTCAGGGTGCTGGGTGCTCAGTACTCAGGGTGCTGGGTGCTCAGTACTCAGGGTGCTGGGTGCTCAGTGCTCAGGGTGCTCGGTGCTCAGTACGCTGGGTGCTCAGTACTCAGGGTGCTGGGTGCTCAGTACTCAGGGTGCTGGGTGCTCAGTACTCAGGGTGCTGGGTGCTCAGTACTCAGGGTGCTCGGTGCTCAGTACGCAGGGTGCTCAGTGCTCAGTGCTCGGGGTGCTGGGTGCTCAGTGCTCAGGGTGCTGGGTCCTCAGTGCTCGGGGTGCTGGGTGCTCAGTGCTCAGGGTGCTGGGTGCTCAGTGCTCAGGGTGCTGGGTGCTCAGTGCTCAGAGTGCTGGGTGCTCAGTACTCAGGGTGCTCGGGTGCTCAGTGCTTGGGGTGTTGGGTGCTCAGTGCTCAGGGTGCTGGGTGCTCAGTGCTCAGGGTGCTGGGTGCTCAGTTTTCTTGGTGCTGGGTGCTCAGTGCTCGGGGTGCTGGTTGCTCAGTGCTCGGGGTGCTCGGTGCTCAGTGCTCAGTACTCAGGGTGCTCAGTGCTCAGGGTGCTGGGTGCTCAGTGCTCGGGGTGCTGGGTGCTCAGTCCTCAGGGTGCTGGGTGCTCAGTCCTCGGGGTGCTTGGTGCTCAGTGCTCAGGGTGCTGGGTGCTCAGTACTCAGGGTGCTCAGTACTCAGGGTGCTGGGTGCTCAGTGCTCAGGGTGCTGGGTGCTCAGTGCTCAGGGTGCTGGGTGCTCAGTGCTCAGGGTGCTCGGTGCTCAGTGCTCAGGGTGCTGGGTGCTCAGTACTAATGGTGCTTTGTGCTCAGTACTCAGGGTGCTCATGGCTAAGTACTCAGGGTACTCAGTGCTCAGTACTCAGGGTGCTCAGTGCTCAGGGTGCTGGGTGCTCAGTGCTCGGGGTGCTGGGTGCTCAGTCCTCAGGGTGCTGGGTGCTCAGTGCTCAGGGTGCTCGGTGCTCAGTGCTCAGGGTGCTGGGTGCTCAGTACTCAGTTTGCTGGGTGCTCAGTGCTCGGGGTGCTAGGTGCTCAGTACTCAGGGTGCTGGGTGCTCAGTACTCGGGTGCTGGGTGCTCAGTTCTCAGGGTCCTGGGTGCTCAGTGCTCGGGGTGCTGGGTGCTCAGTGCTCAGTACTCAGGGTGCTGGGTCCTCAGTGCTCGGGGTGCTGGGTGCTCAGTGCTCAGTACTCAGGGTGCTGGGTGCTCAGTGCTCCGGGTGCTGGGTGCTTAGTGCTCAGGGTGCTGGGTGCTCAGTGCTCAGGGTGCTGGGTACTCAGTGCTCGGGGTGCTGGGTGATCAGTACTCAGGGTGCTGGGTGCTCTGTACTCAGGGTGCTGGGTGCTCAGTGCTCGGGGTGCTGGGTGCTCAGTGCTCGGGGTGCTGGGTGCTCAGTGCTCGGGGTGCTCAGTACTCAGGGTGCTGTGTGTTCAGTGCTCAGGGTGCTGGGTGCTCAGTACTCAGGGTGCTCGGTGCATAGTACTCAGGGTGCTGGGTGCTCAGTACTCCGGGTGCTGGGTGATCAGTGCTCGGGGTGCTCGGTGCTCAGTGCTCAAGGTGCTGGGTAGTCAGTACTCGGGTGCACATTGCTCAGGGTGCTGGGTGCTCAGTACTCAGGGTGCTGGGTGCTCATTGCTCAGGGTGCTCGGTGATCAGTACGTTGGGTGCTCAGTACTCAGGGTGCTGGGTGCTCAGTGCTCAGGGTGCTGGGTGCTCAGTGCTCAGGTTGCTGGGTGCTCAGTGCTCAGGGTGCTGGGTGCTCGGTGCTCAGGGTGCTGGGTGCTACATGCTCGGGGTGCTGGGTGCTCAGTACTCAGGATGCTGGGTGCTCAGTGCTCAGGGTGCTCGGTGCTCAGTACGCTGGGTGCTCAGTACTCAGGGTGCTGGGTGCTCAGTACTCAGGGTGCTGGGTGCTCAGTACTCAGGGTGCTGGGTGCTCAGTGCTCAGGGTGCTCCGTGCTCAGTACGCTGGGTGCTCAGTACTCAGGGTGCTGGGTGCTCAGTACTCAGGGTGCTGGGTGCTCAGTACTCAGGGTGCTGGGTGCTCAGTACTCAGGGTGCTCGGTGCTCATTACGCAGGGTGCTCAGTGCTCAGTGCTCGGGGTGCTGGGTGCTCAGTGCTCAGGGTGCTGGGTCCTCAGTGCTAGGGGTGCTGGTTGCTCAGTGCTCAGGGTGCTGGGTGCTCAGTGCTCAGAGTGCTGGGTGCTCAGTACTCAGGGTGCTCGGGTGCTCAGTGCTTGGGGTGCTGGGTGCTCAGTGCTCAGGGTGCTGGGTGCTCAGTGCTCTTGGTGCTGGGTGCTCAGTGCTCGGGGTGCTCGGTGCTCAGTGCTCAGTACTCAGGGTGCTCAGTGCTCAGGGTGCTGGGTGCTCAGTGCTCGGGGTGCTGGGTGCTCAGTCCTCAGGGTGCTGGGTGCTCAGTGCTCGGGGTGCTGGGTGCTCAGTGCTCAGGGTGCTGGGTGCTCAGTACTCAGGGTGCTCAGTACTCAGGGTGCTGGGTGCTCAGTGCTCAGGGTGCTGGGTGCTCAGTGCTCAGGGTGCTCGGTGCTCAGTGCTCAGGGTGCTGGGTGCTCAGTACTAATGGTGCTTTGTGCTCAGTACTCAGGGTGCTCATGGCTAAGTACTCAGGGTGCTCAGTGCTCAGTACTCAGGGTGCTCAGTGCTCAGGGTGCTGGGTGCTCAGTGCTCGGGATGCTGGGTGCTCAGTCCTCAGGGTGCTGGGTGCTCAGTGCTCAGGGTGCTCGGTGCTCAGTGCTCAGGGTGCTGGGTGCTCAGTACTAATGGTGCTTTGTGCTCAGTACTCAGGGTGCTCATGGCTAAGTACTCAGGGTGCTCAGTGCTCAGTACTCAGGGTGCTCAGTGCTCAGGGTGCTGGGTGCTCAGTGCTCGGGGTGCTGGGTGCTCAGTCCTCAGGGTGCTGGGTGCTCAGTGCTCAGGGTGCTCGGTGCTCAGTGCTCAGGGTGCTGGGTGCTCAGTACTCAGGGTGCTCAGTGCTCAGGGTGCTGGGTGCTCAGTGCTCTGGGTGCTGGGTGCTCAGTGCTCAGGGTGCTGGGTGCTCAGTGCTCAGGGTGCTGGGTGCTCGGTGCTCAGGATGCTGGGTGCTCCATGCTCGGGGTGCTGGGTGCTCAGTACTCAGGATGCTGGGTGCTCAGTGCTCAGGGTGCTCGGTGCTCAGTACGCTGGGTGCTCAGTACTCAGGGTGCTGGGTGCTCAGTACTCAGGGTGCTGGGTGCTCAGTACTCAGGGTGCTGGGTGCTCAGTGCTCAGGGTGCTCGGTGCTCAGTACGCTGGGTGCTCAGTACTCAGGGTGCTGGGTGCTCAGTACTCAGGGTGCTGGGTGCTCAGTACTCAGGGTGCTGGGTGCTCAGTACTCAGGGTGCTCGGTGCTCAGTACGCAGGGTGCTCAGTGCTCAGTGCTCGGGTTGCTGGGTGCTCAGTGCTCAGGGTGCTGGGTCCTCAGTGCTCGGGGTGCTGGGTGCTCAGTGCTCAGGGTGCTGGGTGCTCAGTGCTCAGAGTGCTGGGTGATCAGTACTCAGGGTGCTCGGGTGCTCAGGGCTTGGGGTGTTGGGTGCTCAGTACTCAGGGTGCTGTGTGCTCAGTGCTCAGGGTGCTGGGTGCTCAGTACTCAGGGTGCTGGGTGCTCAGTACTCAGGGTGCTGGGTGCTCAGTGCTCGGGGTGCTGGGTGCTCAGTGCACGGGGTGCTGGGTGCTCAGTACTCAGGGTGCTGGGTGCTCTGTACTCAGGGTGCTGGGTGCTCAGTGCTCGGGGTGCTGGGTGCTCAGTGCTCGGGGTGCTGGGTGCTCAGTGCTCGGGGTGCTCAGTACTCAGGGTGCTGTGTGTTCAGTGCTCAGGGTGCTGGGTGCTCAGTACTCAGGGTGCTCGGTGCATAGTACTCAGGGTGCTGGGTGCTCAGTACTCCGGGTGCTGGGTGATCAGTGCTCGGGGTGCTCGGTGCTCAGTGCTCAAGGTGCTGGGTAGTCAGTACTCGGGTGCACATTGCTCAGGGTGCTGGGTGCTCAGTACTCAGGGTGCTGGGTGCTCAGTGCTCAGGGTGCTCGGTGATCAGTACGTTGGGTGCTCAGTACTCAGGGTGCTGGGTGCTCAGTGCTCAGGGTGCTGGGTGCTCAGTGCTCAGGGTGCTGGGTGCTCAGTGCTCAGGGTGCTGGGTGCTCGGTGCTCAGGGTGCTGGGTGCTCCATGCTCGGGGTGCTGGGTGCTCAGTACTCAGGATGCTGGGTGCTCAGTGCTCAGGGTGCTCGGTGCTCAGTACGCTGGGTGCTCAGTACTCAGGGTGCTGGGTGCTCAGTACTCAGGGTGCTGGGTGCTCAGAACTCAGGGTGCTGGGTGCTCAGTGCTCAGGGTGCTCGGTGCTCAGTACGCTGGGTGCTCAGTACTCAGGGTGCTGGGTGCTCAGTACTCAGGGTGCTGGGTGCTCAGTACTCAGGGTGCTGGGTGCTCAGTACTCAGGGTGCTCGGTGCTCCGTACGCAGGTTGCTCAGTGCTCAGTGCTCGGGGTGCTGGGTGCTCAGTGCTCAGGGTGCTGGATCCTCAGTGCTCGGGGTGCTGGGTGCTCAGTGCTCAGGGTGCTGGGTGCTCAGTGCTCAGAGTGCTGGGTGCTCAGTACTCAGGGTGCTCGGGTGCTCAGTGCTTGGGGTGTTGGGTGCTCAGTACTCAGGGTGCTGTGTGCTCAGTGCTCAGGGTGCTGGGTGCTCAGTACTCAGGCTGCTGGGTGCTCAGTACTCAGGGTGCTGGGTGCTCAGTGCTCGGGGTGCTGGGTGCTCAGTGCACGGGGTGCTGGGTGCTCAGTGCTCGGGGTGCTGGGTGCTCAGTGCTCAGGGTGCTGGGTGCTCAGTGCTCAGGGTGCTGGGTGCTCAGTGCTCTTGGTGCTGGGTGCTCAGTTCTCGGGGTGCTGGGTGCTCAGTGCTCGGGGTGCTCGGTGCTCAGTGCTCAGTACTCAGGGTGCTCAGTGCTCAGGGTGCTGGGTGCTCAGTGCTCGGGGTGCTGGGTGCTCAGTCCTCAGGGTGCTGGGTGCTCAGTGCTCGGGGTGCTGGGTGCTCAGTGCTCAGGGTGCTGGGTGCTCAGTACTCAGGGTGCTCAGTACTCAGGGTGCTGGGTGCTCAGTGCTCAGGGTGCTGGGTGCTCAGTGCTCAGGGTGCTGGGTGCTCAGTGCTCAGGGTGCTCGGTGCTCAGTACTAATGGTGCTTTGTGCTCAGTACTCAGGGTGCTCATGGCTAAGTACTCAGGGTGCTCAGTGCTCAGTACTCAGTGTGCTCAGTGCTCAGGGTGCTGGGTGCTCAGTGCTCGGGGTGCTGGGTGCTCAGTCCTCAGGGTGCTGGGTGCTCAGTGCTCAGGGTGCTCGGTGCTCAGTGCTCAGGGTGCTGGGTGCTCAGTACTCAGGGTGCTCAGTGCTCAGTGTGCTGGGTGCTCAGTGCTCAGGGTGCTGGGTGCTCAGTGCTCAGGGTGCTGGGTGCTCAGTGCTCAGGGTGCTGGGTGCTCGGTGCTCAGGGTGCTGGGTGCTCCATGCTCGGGGTGCTGGGTGCTCAGTACTCAGGATGCTGGGTGCTCAGTGCTCAGGGTGCTCGGTGCTCAGTACGCTGGGTGCTCAGTACTCAGGGTGCTGGGTGCTCAGTACTCAGGGTGCTGGGTGCTCAGTACTCAGGGTGCTGGGTGCTCAGTGCTCAGGGTGCTCGGTGCTCAGTACGCTGGGTGCTCAGTACTCAGGGTGCTGGGTGCTCAGTACTCAGGGTGCTGGGTGCTCAGTACTCAGGGTGCTGGGTGCTCAGTACTCAGGGTGCTCGGTGCTCAGTACGCAGGGTGCTCAGTGCTCAGTGCTCGGGGTGCTGGGTGCTTAGTGCTCAGGGTGCTGGGTCCTCAGTGCTCGGGGTGCTGGGTGCTCAGTGCTCAGGGTGCTGGGTGCTCAGTGCTCAGAGTGCTGGGTGATCAGTACTCAGGGTGCTCGGGTGCTCAGGGCTTGGGGTGTTGGGTGCTCAGTACTCAGGGTGCTGTGTGCTCAGTGCTCAGGGTGCTGGGTGCTCAGTACTCAGGGTGCTGGGTGCTCAGTACTCAGGGTGCTGGGTGCTCAGTGCTCGGGGTGCTGGGTGCTCAGTGCACGGGGTGCTGGGTGCTCAGTGCTCGGGGTGCTGGGTGCTCAGTGCTCAGGGTGCTGGGTGCTCAGTGCTCAGGGTGCTGGGTGCTCAGTGCTCTTGGTGCTGGGTGCTCAGTTCTCGGGGTGCTGGGTGCTCAGTGCTCGGGGTGCTCGGTGCTCAGTGCTCAGTACTCAGGGTGCTCAGTGCTCAGGGTGCTGGGTGCTCAGTGCTCGGGGTGCTGGGTGCTCAGTCCTCAGGGTGCTGGGTGCTCAGTGCTCGGGGTGCTGGGTGCTCAGTGCTCAGGGTGCTGGGTGCTCAGTGCTCAGGGTGCTGGGTGCTCAGTGCTCAGGGTGCTGGGTGCTCAGTGCTCAGGGTGCTGGGTGCTCAGTGCTCAGGGTGCTCGGTGCTCAGTGCTCAGGGTGCTGGGTGCTCAGTACTAATGGTGCTTTGTGCTCAGTACTCAGGGTGCTCATGGCTAAGTACTCAGGGTGCTCAGTGCTCAGTACTCAGGGTGCTCAGTGCTCAGGGTGCTGGGTGCTCAGTGCTCGGGGTGCTGGGTGCTCAGTCCTCAGGGTGCTGGGTGCTCAGTGCTCAGGGTGCTCGGTGCTCAGTGCTCAGGGTGCTGGGTGCTCAGTACTCAGGTTGCTGGGTGCTCAGTGCTCGGGGTGCTAGGTGCTCAGTACTCAGGGTGCTGGGTGCTCAGTACTCGGGTGCTGGGTGCTCAGTTCTCAGGGTCCTGGGTGCTCAGTGCTCGGGGTGCTGGGTGCTCAGTGCTCAGTACTCAGGGTGCTGGGTCCTCAGTGCTCGGGGTGCTGGGTGCTCAGTGCTCAGTACTCAGGGTGCTGGGTGCTCAGTGCTCCGGGTGCTGGGTGCTTAGTGCTCAGGGTGCTGGGTGCTCAGTGCTCAGGGTGCTGGGTACTCAGTGCTCGGGGTGCTGGGTGCTCAGTACACAGGGTGCTGGGTGCTCAGTACTCAGGGTGCTGGCTGCTCAGTGCTCGGGGTGCTGGGTGCTCAGTGCTCAGGGTGCTGGGTGCTCAGTGCTCGGGGTGCTCAGTACTCAGGGTGCTGTGTGTTCAGTGCTCAGGGTGCTGGGTGCTCAGTACTCAGGGTGCTCGGTGCTTAGTACTCAGGGTGCTGGGTGCTCAGTACTCCGGGTGCTGGGTGATCAGTGCTCGGGGTGCTCGGTGCTCAGTGCTCAAGGTGCTGGGTAGTCAGTACTCGGGTGCACATTGCTCAGGGTGCTGGGTGCTCAGTACTCAGGGTGCTGGGTGCTCAGTGCTCAGGGTGCTCGGTGATCAGTACGTTGGGTGCTCAGTACTCAGGGTGCTGGGTGCTCAGTGCTCAGGGTGCTGGGTGCTCAGTGCTCAGGGTGCTGGGTGCTCAGTGCTCAGGGTGCTGGGTGCTCAGTGCTCAGGGTGCTGGGTGCTCCATGCTCGGGGTGCTGGGTGCTCAGTACTCAGGGTGCTGGGTGCTCAGTACTCAGGGTGCTGGGTGCTCAGTACTCAGGGTGCTGGGTGCTCAGTACTCAGGGTGCTCGGTGCTCAGTACGCAGGGTGCTCAGTGCTCAGTGCTCGGGGTGCTGGGTGCTCAGTGCTCAGGGTGCTGGGTCCTCAGTGCTCGGGGTGCTGGGTGCTCAGTGCTCAGGGTGCTGGGTGCTCAGTGCTCAGAGTGCTGGGTGCTCAGTACTCAGGGTGCTCGGGTGCTCAGTGCTTGGGGTGTTGGGTGCTCAGTACTCAGGGTGCTGTGTGCTCAGTGCTCAGGGTGCTGGGTGCTCAGTACTCAGGGTGCTGGGTGCTCAGTACTCAGGGTGCTGGGTGCTCAGTGCTCGGGGTGCTGGGTGCTCAGTGCACGGGGTGCTGGGTGCTCAGTGCTCGGGGTGCTGGGTGCTCAGTGCTCAGGGTGATGGGTGCTCAGTGCTCAGGGTGCTGGCTGCGCGGTGCTCAGGTTGCTGGGTGCTCAGTATTCGGGGTGCTGGGTGCTCAGTACTCGGGGTGCTGGGTTCTCAGTGCTCGGGGTGCTCGGTGCTCAGTACTCAGGGTGCTGTGTGCTCAGTGCTCGGGGTGCTCAGTACTCAGGGTGCTGTGTGTTCAGTGCTCAGGGTGCTGGGTGCTCAGTGCTCGGGGTGCTGTGTGCTCAGTGCTCGGGGTGCTGGGTGCTCAGTACTCGGGGTGCTGGGTGCTCAGTACTCAGGGTGCTGGGTGCTCGGTGCTCAGGGTGCTGGGTCCTCAGTGCTCAGGGTGCTGGGTGCTCAGTGCTCAGGGTGCTCGGTGCTAAGTACTCAGGGTGCTCGTTGCTCGGGGTGCTGGGTGCTCAGTGCTCGGGGTGCTGGGTGCTCAGTGCTCGAGGTGCTGGGTGCTCAGTACTCTGGGTGCTCGGTGCCCAGTACTCAGGGTGCTGGGTACTCAGTGCTCGGGGTGCTGGGTGCTCAGTACTCATGGTGCTGGGTGCTCGGTGCTCAGTACGCTGGGTGCTCAGTTCTCAGGGTGCTGGCTACTCAGTACTCAGGGTGCTCGGTGCTCAGTACTCAGGGAGCTGGGTGCTCAGTGCTCTTGGTGCTGGGTGCTCAGTGCTCGGGGTTCTGGGTGCTCAGTGCTCGGGGTGCTCGGTGCTCAGTGCTCGGGGTGCTGGGTGCTCAGTACTCGGGGTGCTCAGTGCTCAGTACTCAGGGTGCTGGGTGCTCAGTGCTCAGGGTGCTGGGTGCTCAGTGCTCAGGGTGCTGGCTGCTCGGAGGTCAGGTTGCTGGGTGCTCAGTACTCGGGGTGCTGGGTGCTCAGTACTCAGGGTGCTGTGTGCTCCGTGCTCGGGGTGCTCAGTACTCAGGGTGCTGTGTGTTCAGTGCTCAGGGTGCTGGGTACTCAGTGCTCGGGGTGCTGGGTACTCAGTGCTCGGGGTGCTGTGTGCTCAGTGCTCGGGGTGCTGGGTGCTCATTACTCAGGGTGGTGGGTGCTCAGTACTCAGTGTGCTTAGTGCTTGGGGTGTTGGGTGCTCAGAACTCAGGGTGCTGGGTGCTCAATGCTCAGGGTGCTGGGTGCTCAGTACTCAGGGTGCTGGGTGCTCAGTGCTCGGGGTGCTGGGTGCTTAGTGCTCGGGGTGCTGGGTGCTCAGTGCTCAGGGTGCTGGGTGCTCAGTCCTCAGGGTGCTGGGTGCTCAGTACTCAGGGTGCTGGGTGCGCAGTGCTCGGGGTGTTGGGTGCTCAGTGCTCAGGGTGCTGGGTGCTCAGTGCTCAGGGTGCTGGGTGCTCAGTACTCGGGGTGCTGGGTGCTCAGTACTCAGGGTGCTGGGTGCTCAGTACTCAGGGTGCTGGGTGATCAGTACTCGGGTGCTGGGTGCTCAGTGCTCAGAGTGCTGGGTGCTCAGTGCGCGGGGTGCTGGGTGCACAGTGCTCAGTACTCAGGGTGCTGGGTGCTCAGTACTCAGTACTCAGGGTGCTGGGTGCTCAGTGCTCAGGGTGCTGGGTGCTCAGTACTCAGGGTGCTGGGTGCTCAGTGCTCAGGGTGCTGGGTGCTCAGTACTCAGGGTGCTCAGTGCTCAGTACTCAGGGTGCTCAGTGCTCAGGGTGCTGGGTGCTCAGTGCTCGGGGTGCTGGGTGCTCAGTGCTCAGGGTGCTGGGTGCTCAGTGCTCAGGGTGCTGGGTACTCAGTGCTCAGGGTGCTGGGTACTCAGTGCTCGGGGTGCTGGGTGCTCAGTCCTCAGGGTGCTGGGTACTCAGTGCTCGGGGTGCTGGGTGCTCAGTCCTCAAGGTGCTGGGTGCTCAGTGCTCAGGGTGCTCGGTGCTCAGTGCTCAGGGTGCTGCGTGCTCAGTACTCAGGGTGCTGAGTGCTCAGTGCTCAGGGTGCTGGGTGTTCAATGCTCAGCGTGCTCGGTGCTTAGTACTCAGGGTGCTCGGTGCTCGGGGTGCTGGGTGCTCAGTGCTCGGGGTGCTATGTGCTCAGTGCTCGGGGTGCTGGGTGCTCAGTGCTCGGGGTGCTGGGTGCTCAGTGCTCGGGGTGCTGGGTGCTCAGTGCTCGGGGTGCTGGGTGCTCAGTACTCGGGTTGCTCGGTGCTCAGTACTGAGGGTGCTGGGTGCTCAGTGCTCAGGGTGCTGGGTGCTCAGTACTCAGGGAGCTGTGTGCTCGGTGCTCAGTACGCTGGGTGCTCAGTACTCAGGGTGCTGGCTGCTCAGTACACAGGGTGCTCGGTGCTCAGTACTCAGGGTGCTGGGTGCTCAGTGCTCGGCGTGCTGGGTGCTCATTACTCAGGGTGGTGGGTGCTCAGTACTCAGGATGCTCAGTGCTTGGGGTGCTGGGTGCTCAGTAGTCAGGGTGCTCAGTGCTTGGGGTGCTGGGTGCTCAGTACTCAGGGTGCTCAGTGCTTGGGGTGCTGGGTGCTCAGTACTCGGGTTGCTCGGTGCTCAGTACTCAGGGTGCTGGGTGCTCAGTGATCAGGGTGCTGGGTGCTCAGTACTCAGGGTGCTGGGTGCTCGGTGCTCAGTACGCTGGGTGCTCAGTACTCAGGGTGGTGGCTGCTCAGTACTCAGGGTGCTCGGTGCTCAGTACTCAGGGTGCTGGGTGCTCAGTGCTCGGGGTGCTGGGTGCTCAGTACTCAGGGTGCTGGGTGCTCAGTGCTCGGGGTTCTCGGTGCTCAGTACGCTGGTTGCTCAGTACTCAGGGTGCTGGTTGCTCAGTACTCAGGGTGCTGGGTGCTCAGTACACAGCCTGCTGGGTGCTCAGTACTCAGGGTGCTGGGTGTTTAGTACTCAGGGTGCTCAGAGCTCAGTACTTAGGGTGCTCAGTGCTCAGTGCTCGGGGTGCTGGGTGCTCAGTGCTCGGGGTGCTGGGTGCTCAGTGCTCGGGGTGCTGGGTGCTCAGTGCTCAGGGTGCTCGGTGCTCAGTGCTCAGAGTGGTGGGTGCTCAGTACTCAGGGTGCTCGGTGCTCAGTACTCAGAGTGCTCAGTGCTCAGTACTCAGCGTGCTGGGTGCTCAGTGCTCAGGGTGCTGGGTGCTCAGTACTCAGGGTGCTGGGTGCTTAGTACTCAGGGTGCTCGGTCCTCAGTGCTCAGGGTGATGGGTGCTCAGTACTCAGGGTGCTGGGTGCTCAGTGCTCAGTGTGCTGGGTGCTTAGTACTCAGGGTGCTCGGTCCTCAGTGCTCAGGGTGCTGGGTGCTCAGTACTCAGGGTGCTGGGTGCTCAGTGCTCAGGGTGCTCAGTGCTCAGTACTCAGGGTGCTCAGTGCTCAGTGCTCTGGTTGCTGGGTGCTCAGTGCTCGGGGTGCTGGGTGCTCAGTGCTCAGGGTGCTGGGTGCTCAGTACTCAGGGTGCTCAGTGCTCAGGGTGCTGGGTGCTCAGTACTCAGGGTGCTGGGTGCTCGGTCCTCAGGGTGCTCAGTGCTCAGTACTCAGGGTGCTCTGTGCTCAGTGCTCGGGGTCCTGGGTGTTCAGTACTCAGGGTGCTCGGTGCTCAGTGCTCAGTATTCAGCGTGCTGGTTGCTCAGTGCTCAGAGTGTTGGGTGCTCAGTACTCAGTGTGCTGGGTGCTCAGTGCACAGTGCTCAGGGTGCTCAGTGCTCAGGGTGCTGGGTGCTCAGGGTGCTGGGTGCTCAGTTCTCGGGGTGCTTTGTGCTCAGTGCTCAGGGTGCTGGGTGCTCAGTGCTCAGTGCTCAGGGTGCTGGGTGTTCAGTGCTCAGTGCTCAGGGTGCTCAGTGCTCAGTGCTCGGGGTGCTGGGTGCTCAGTGCTCAGGGTGATCGGTGCTCAGTGCTCAGGGTGCTGGGTGCTCAGTCCTCAGGGTGCTCAGTGCTCAGGGTGCTGGGTGCTCAGTGCTCGGGGTGCTCGGTGCTCAGTACTCAGGGTGCTGTGTGCTCAGTACTCAGGATGCTGGGTGCTCAGTACTCAGGGTGCTGGGTCCTCAGTACTCAGGGTGCTGGGTGCTCAGTGCTCAGGGTGCTCGGTGTTCAGTACTCAGGGTGCTGAGTGCTCAGTACTCAGGATGCTTGGTGCTCAGTACTCAGGGTGCTGGGTGCTCAGTGCTCGGGGCGCTCGGTGCTCAGTACTCAAGGTGCTGGGTGCTCAGTGCTCAGGGTGCTGGGTACTCAGTCCTCGGGGTGCTCCGTGCTCAGTGATCAGGGTGCTGGGTGCTCAGTACTCAGGGTGCTCGGTGCTCAGTACTCAGGGTTCTCAGTGCTCAGTACTCAGGGTGCTGGGTGCTCAGTGCTCAGGGTGCTGGGTGCTCAGTACTCAGGGTGCTCAGTGCTCAGTGCTCAGGGTGCTGGGTGCTCAGTGCTCAGGGTGCTGGGTGCTAAGGGTGCTGGGTGCTCAGTGCTCGGGGTTCTGGGTGCTCAGTGCTCAGTGCTCAGGGTGCTGGCTGCTCAGTGCTCAGTGCTCAGGGTCCTGGGTGTTCAGTACTCAGGGTGCTCGGTGCTCAGTGCTCAGGGTGCTGGGTGCTCAGTACTCAGGGTGCTGGGTGCTCAGTGCTCGGGGTGCTGGGTGCTCAGTGCTCAGGGTGATCAGTGCTCAGTACTCAGGGTGCTGGGTGCTCAGTGCTCAGGGTGCTGGGTGCTCAGTCCTCAGGGTGCTCAGTACTCAGGGTGCTCGGTGCTCAGTGCCCAGTACTCAGGGTGCTCAGTACTCAGGGTGCTGGGTGCTCAGTGCTCGGGGTGCTGGGTGCTCAGTACTCAGGGTGCTGGGTGCTCAGTACTCGGGGTGCTGGGTGCTCAGTACTCAGGGTGCTGGGTGCTCAGTGCTCGGTGTGCTGGGTGCTCAGTGCTCAGGGTGATCGGTGCTCAGTGCTCAGGGTGCTGGGTGCTCAGTCCTCCGGGTGCTCAGTGCTCAGGGTGCTGGGTGCTCAGTGCTCGGGGTGCTCGGTGCTCAGTACTCAGGGTGCTGTGTGCTCAGTACTCAAGGTGCTGGGTGCTCAGTACTCAGGGTGCTGGGTGCTCAGTACTCGGGGTGCTGGGTGCTCAGTACTCAGGGTGCTGGGTGCTCAGTGCTCGGGGTGCTGGGTGCTCAGTGCTCAGGGTGATCGGTGCTCAGTGCTCAGGGTGCTGGGTGCTCAGTGCTCGGGGTGCTCGGTGATCAGTACTCAGGGTGCTGAGTGCTCAGTACTCAGGGTGCTGGGTGCTCAGTACTCAGGGTGCTGGTTGCTCAATACTCAGGGTGCTGGGTGCTCAGTGTTCAGGGTGCTGGGTGCTCAGTGCTCAGGGTGCTGGGTGCTCAGTGCTCGGGGTGCTGGGTGCTCAGGGCTGTGGTGCTGGGTGCTCAGTGCTCAGTGCTCAGGGTGCTGGGTGCTCAGTGCTCAGTGCTCAGGGTGCTGGTTGCTCAGTACTCAGGGTGCTGGGTGCTCAGTACTCAGGGTGCTGGGTGCTCAGTGTTCAGGGTGCTCTGTGCTCAGTACTCAGGGTGCTGGGTGCTCAGTGCTCGGGGTGCTGCGTGCTCAGTGCTCAGGGTGCTGTGTGCTCAGTGCTCAGGGTGCTGGGTGCTCAGTGCTCCGTGCTCAGGGTGCTGGTTTCTCAGTACTCAGGGTGCTGGGTGCTCAGTACTCAGGGTGCTGGGTTCTCAGTGCTCAGGGTGCTCTGTGCTCAGTACTCAGGGTGCTGGGTGCTTAGTGCTCGGGGTGCTGCGTGCTCAGTGCTCAGGGTGCTGGGTGCTCAGTGCTCAGGGTGCTGGGTGCTCAGTGCTCAGGGTGCTGGGTGCTCAGTACTCAGGGTGCTGGGTGCTCAGTACTCAGGGTGCTGGGTGCTCAGTGTTCAGGGTGCTCTGTGCTCAGTACTCACGGTGCTGGGTGCTCAGTGCTCGGGGTGCTGCGTGCTCAGTGCTCAGGGTGCTGTGTGCTCAGTGCTCAGGGTGCTGGGTGCTCAGTGCTCAGTGCTCAGGGTGCTGGTTGCTCAGTACTCAGGGTGCTGGGTGCTCAGTACTCAGGGTGCTGGGTTCTCAGTGCTCAGGGTGCTCTGTGCTCAGTACTCAGGGTGCTGGGTGCTTAGTGCTCGGGGTGCTGCGTGCTCAGTGCTCAGGGTGCTGGGTGCTCAGTGCTCAGGGTGCTGGGTGCTCAGTGCTCAGGGTGCTGGGTGCTCAGTGCTCAGGGTGCTGGGTGCTCAGTGCTCAGGGTGATCGGTGCTCAGTACTCAGGGTGCTCAGTGCTCAGGGTGCTGCGTGCTCAGTGCTCAGGGTGCTGGGTGCTCAGTACTCAGGGTGCTGGGTGCTCAGTACTCAGGGTGCTGGGTGCTCAGTGCTCAGGGTGATCGGTGCTCAGTACTCAGGGTGCTGGGTGCTCAGTGCTCTGGGTGCTGGGTGCTCAGTCCTCAAGGTGCTGGGTGCTCAGTGCTCAGGGTGCTCGGTGCTCAGTGCTCAGGGTGCTGCGTGCTCAGTACTCAGGGTGCTGAGTGCTCAGTGCTCAGGGTGCTGGGTGTTCAATGCTCAGGGTGCTCGGTGCTTAGTACTCAGGGTGCTCGGTGCTCGGGGTGCTGGGTGCTCAGTGCTCGGGGTGCTATGTGCTCAGTGCTCGGGGTGCTGGGTGCTCAGTGCTCGGGGTGCTGGGTGCTCAGTGCTCGGGGTGCTGGGTGCTCAGTGCTCGGGGTGCTGGGTGCTCAGTACTCGGGTTGCTCGGTGCTCAGTACTGAGGGTGCTGGGTGCTCAGTGCTCAGGGTGCTGGGTGCTCAGTACTCAGGGTGCTCAGTGCTTGGGGTGCTGGGTGCTCAGTACTCAGGGTGCTCAGTGCTTGGGGTGCTGGGTGCTCAGTACTCGGGTTGTTCGGTGCTCAGTACTCAGGGTGCTGGGTGCTCAGTGATCAGGGTGCTGGGTGCTCAGTACTCAGGGTGCTGGGTGCTCGGTGCTCAGTACGCTGGGTGCTCAGTACTCAGGGTGGTGGCTGCTCAGTACTCAGGGTGCTCGGTGCTCAGTACTCAGGGTGCTGGGTGCTCAGTGCTCGGGGTGCTGGGTGCTCAGTACTCAGGGTGCTGGGTGCTCAGTGCTCGGGGTGCTCGGTGCTCAGTACGCTGGTTGCTCAGTACTCAGGGTGCTGGTTGCTCAGTACTCAGGGTGCTGGGTGCTCAGTACACAGCCTGCTGGGTGCTCAGTACTCAGGGTGCTGGGTGTTTAGTACTCAGGGTGCTCAGAGCTCAGTACTTAGGGTGCTCAGTGCTCAGTGCTCGGGGTGCTGGGTGCTCAGTGCTCGGGGTGCTGGGTGCTCAGTGCTCGGGGTGCTGGGTGCTCAGTGCTCAGGGTGCTCGGTGCTCAGTGCTCAGAGTGCTGGGTGCTCAGTACTCAGGGTGCTCGGTGCTCAGTACTCAGAGTGCTCAGGGCTCAGTACTCAGCGTGCTGGGTGCTCAGTGCTCAGGGTGCTGGGTGCTCAGTACTCAGGGTGCTGGGTGCTTAATACTCAGGGTGCTCGGTCCTCAGTGCTCAGGGTGATGGGTGCTCAGTACTCAGGGTGCTGGGTGCTCAGTGCTCAGTGTGCTGGGTGCTTAGTACTCAGGGTGCTCGGTCCTCAGTGCTCAGGGTGCTGGGTGCTCAGTACTCAGGGTGCTGGGTGCTCAGTGCTCAGGGTGCTCAGTGCTCAGTACTCAGGGTGCTCAGTGCTCAGTGCTCTGGGTGCTGGGTGCTCAGTGCTCGGGGTGCTGGGTGCTCAGTGCTCAGGGTGCTGGGTGCTCAGTACTCAGGGTGCTCAGTGCTCAGGGTGCTGGGTGCTCAGTACTCAGGGTGCTGGGTTCTCGGTCCTCAGGGTGCTCAGTGCTCAGTACTCAGGGTGCTCTGTGCTCAGTGCTCGGGGTCCTGGGTGTTCAGTACTCAGGGTGCTCGGTGCTCAGTGCTCAGTATTCAGCGTGCAGGTTGCTCAGTGCTCAGAGTGTTGGGTGCTCAGTACTCAGTGTGCTGGGTGCTCAGTGCACAGTGCTCAGGGTGCTCAGTGCTCAGGGTGCTGGGTGCTCAGGGTGCTGGGTGCTCAGTTCTCGGGGTGCTTTGTGCTCAGTGCTCAGGGTGCTGGGTGCTCAGTGCTCAGTGCTCAGGGTGCTGGGTGCTCAGTGCTCAGTGCTCAGGGTGCTCAGTGCTCAGTGCTCGGGGTGCTGGGTGCTCAGTGCTCAGGGTGATCGGTGCTCAGTGCTCAGGGTGCTGGGTGCTCAGTCCTCAGGGTGCTCAGTGCTCAGGGTGCTGGGTGCTCAGTGCTCAGGGTGCTCGGTGCTCAGTACTCAGGGTGCTGTGTGCTCAGTACTCAGGATGCTGGGTGCTCAGTACTCAGGGTGCTGGGTCCTCAGTACTCAGGGTGCTGGGTGCTCAGTGCTCAGGGTGCTCGGTGTTCAGTACTCAGGGTGCTGAGTGCTCAGTACTCAGGATGCTGGGTGCTCAGTACTCAGGGTGCTGGGTGCTCAGTGCTCGGGGCGCTCGGTGCTCAGTACTCAAGGTGCTGGGTGCTCAGTGCTCAGGGTGCTGGGTACTCAGTCCTCGGGGTGCTCCGTGCTCAGTGATCAGGGTGCTGGGTGCTCAGTACTCAGGGTGCTCGGTGCTCAGTACTCAGGGTTCTCAGTGCTCAGTACTCAGGGTGCTGGGTGCTCAGTGCTCAGGGTGCTGGGTGCTCAGTACTCAGGGTGCTCAGTGCTCAGTGCTCAGGGTGCTGGGTGCTCAGTGCTCAGGGTGCTGGGTGCTAAGGGTGCTGGGTGCTCAGTGCTCGGGGTGCTGGGTGCTCAGTGCTCAGTGCTCAGGGTGCTGGGTGCTCAGTGCTCAGTGCTCAGGGTCCTGGGTGTTCAGTACTCAGGGTGCTCGGTGCTCAGTGCTCAGGGTGCTGGGTGCTCAGTACTCAGGGTGCTGGGTGCTCAGTGCTCGGGGTGCTGGGTGCTCAGTGCTCAGGGTGATCAGTGCTCAGTACTCAGGGTGCTGGGTGCTCAGTGCTCAGGGTGCTGGGTGCTCAGTCCTCTGGGTGCTCAGTACTCAGGGTGCTCGGTGCTCAGTGCTCAGTACTCAGGGTGCTCAGTACTCAGGGTGCTGGGTGCTCAGTGCTCGGGGTGCTGGGTGCTCAGTACTCAGGGTGCTGGGTGCTCAGTACTCGGGGTGCTGGGTGCTCAGTACTCAGGGTGCTGGGTGCTCAGTGCTCGGTGTGCTGGGTGCTCAGTGCTCAGGGTGATCGGTGCTCAGTGCTCAGGGTGCTGGGTGCTCAGTCCTCCGGGTGCTCAGTGCTCAGGGTGCTGGGTGCTCAGTGCTCGGGGTACTCGGTGCTCAGTACTCAGGGTGCTGTGTGCTCAGTACTCAAGGTGCTGGGTGCTCAGTACTCAGGGTGCTGGGTGCTCAGTACTCGGGGTGCTGGGTGCTCAGTACTCAGGGTGCTGGGTGCTCAGTGCTCGGGGTGCTGGGTGCTCAGTGCTCAGGGTGATCGGTGCTCAGTGCTCAGGGTGCTGGGTGCTCAGTGCTCGGGGTGCTCGGTGATCAGTACTCAGGGTGCTGAGTGCTCAGTACTCAGGGTGCTGGGTGCTCAGTACTCAGGGTGCTGGTTGCTCAATACTCAGGGTGCTGGGTGCTCAGTGTTCAGGGTGCTGGGTGCTCAGTGCTCAGGGTGCTGGGTGCTCAGTGCTCGGGGTGCTGGGTGCTCAGGGCTGTGGTGCTGGGTGCTCAGTGCTCAGTGCTCAGGGTGCTGGGTGCTCAGTGCTCAGTGCTCAGGGTGCTGGTTGCTCAGTACTCAGGGTGCTGGGTGCTCAGTACTCAGGGTGCTGGGTGCTCAGTGTTCAGGGTGCTCTGTGCTCAGTACTCAGGGTGCTGGGTGCTCAGTGCTCGGGGTGCTGCGTGCTCAGTGCTCAGGGTGCTGTGTGCTCAGTGCTCAGGGTGCTGGGTGCTCAGTGCTCAGTGCTCAGGGTGCTGGTTGCTCAGTACTCAGGGTGCTGGGTGCTCAGTACTCAGGGTGCTGGGTTCTCAGTGCTCAGGGTGCTCTGTGCTCAGTACTCAGGGTGCTGGGTGCTCAGTGCTCGGGGTGCTGCGTGCTCAGTGCTCAGGGTGCTGGGTGCTCAGTGCTCAGGGTGCTGGGTGCTCAGTGCTCAGGGTGCTGGGTGCTCAGTGCTCAGGGTGATCGGTGCTCAGTACTCAGGGTGCTCAGTGCTCAGGGTGCTGCGTGCTCAGTGCTCAGGGTGCTGGGTGCTCAGTACTCAGGGTGCTGGGTGCTCAGTGCTCGGGGTGCTGGGTGCTCAGTGCTCAGGGTGATCGGTGCTCAGTACTCAGGGTGCTGGGTGCTCAGTGCTCCGGGTGCTGGGTGCTCAGTCCTCAGGGTGCTCAGTGCTCAGGGTGCTGGGCGCTCAGTGCTCGGGGTTCTCGGTGCTCAGTACTCAGGGTGCTGAGTGCTCAGTACTCAGGGTGCTGGGTGCTCAGTACTCATGGTGCTGGGTGCTCAGTACTCAGGGGGCTGGGTTCTCAGTGCTCAGGGATCTGGGTGCTCAGTGCTCAGGGCGCTGTGTGCTCAGTGCTCGGGGTGCTGGGTGCTCAGTTCTCGGGGTGCTGTTTGGTCAGTGCTCAGTGCTCAGGGTGCTGGGTGCTCAGTGCTCAGTGCTCAGGGTGCTGTGTGCTCAGTACTCAGGGTGCTGGGTGCTCAGTACTCAGGGTGCTGGGTGCTCAGTTCTCAGGGTGCTGGGTGCTCAGTGCTCAGGGTGCTGGGTGCTCAGTGCTAACGGTGCTGGGTGCTCAGTACTCAGGGTGCTGGGTGCTCAGTGCTCGCGGTGCTCGGTGCTCAGTACTCAAGGTGCTGGGTGCTCAGTGCTCAGGGTGCTGGGTGCTCAGTCCTCGGGGTGCTCCGTGCTCAGTGCTCAGGGTGCTGGGTGCTCAGTACTCAGGGTGCTCGGTGCTCAGTACTCACGGTTCTCAGTGCTCAGGGTGCTGGGTGCTCAGTACTCAGGGTGCTCCGTGCTCAGTACTCGGGGTGCTGGGTGCTCAGTACTCAGGGTGTTCAGTGCTCAGTACTCGGGGTGCTGGGTGCTCAGTGCTCAGTGTGCTCAGTGCTCAGTGCTCGGGGTGCTGGGTGCTCAGTTCTCGGGGCGCTGGGTGCTCAGTGCTCGGGGTGCTGGGTGCTCAGTGTTCAGGGTGCTGGGTGCTCAGTGCTCAGGGTGCTGGGTGCTCAGTGCTCGGTGTGCTGGGTTCTCAGGGCTGTGGTGCTGGGTGCTCAGTGCTCAGTGCTCAGGGTGCTGGGTGCTCAGTGCTCAGAGCTCAGGGTGCTGGTTGCTCAGTACTCAGGGTGCTGGGTGTTCAGTACTCAGGGTGCTGGGTTCTCAGTGCTCAGGGTGCTCTGTGCTCAGTAATCAGGGTGCTGGGTGCTAAGTGCTCAGGGTGCTGCGTGCTCAGTGCTCAGGGTGCTGGGTGCTCAGTGCTCAGGGTGCTGGGTGCTCAGTACTCAGGGTGCTGGGTGCTCAGTGCTCGGGGCGCTCGGTGCTCAGTACTCAAGGTGCTGGGTGCTCAGTGCTCAGGGTGCTGGGTACTCATTCCTCGGGGTGCTCCGTGCTCAGTGATCAGGGTGCTGGGTGCTCAGTACTCAGGGTGCTCGGTGCTCAGTACTCAGGGTTCTCAGTGCTCAGTACTCAGGGTGCTGGGTGCTCAGTGCTCAGGGTGCTGGGTGCTCAGTACTCAGGGTGCTCAGTGCTCAGTACTCGGGGTGCTTGGTGCTCAGTACTCAGGCTGCTCAGTGCTCAGTACTCGGGCTGCTGGGTGCTCAGTGCTCAGGGTGCTCAGTGGTCAGTGCTCGGGGTGCTGGGTGCTCAGTGCTCGGGGCGCTGGGTGCTCAGTGCTCGGGGTGATGGGTGCTCAGTACTCGGGGTGCTGGGTGTTCAGTACTCAGGGTGCTGGGTGCTCAGTACTCAGGGAGCTGGGTGCTCAGTGCTCAGGGTGCTGGGTGCTCAGTACTCTGGGTGTTGGGTGCTCAGTATTCATGGTGCTGGGCGCTCCGTGCTCGGGGTGCTGGGTGCTCAGTGCTCAGGGTGCTGGGTGCTCAGTGCTCAGGGTGCTGGGTGCTCAGTACTCAGGGTGCTGGGTGCTTAGTGCTCGAGGTGCTCGGTGCTCAGTACTCAAGGTGCTGGGTGCTCAGTGCTCAGGGTGCTGGGTGCTCAGTGCTCAGTGTGCTCAGTGCTCAGGGTGCTCAGTGCTCAGGGTGCTGGGTGCTCAGGGTGCTGGGTGCTCAGTGCTCAGGGTGCTGGGTGCTCAGTGCTCAGTGCTCAGGGTGCTGGGTGCTCAGTGCTCAGTGCTCAGGGTGCTCGGTGTTCAGTACTCAGGGTGCTCGGTGCTCAGTGCTCAGGGTGCTGGGTGCTCAGTACTCAGGGTGCTGGGTGCTCAGTGCTCGGTGTGCTGGGTGCTCAGTGCTCAGGGTGATCAGTGCTCAGTACTCAGGGTGCTGGGTGCTCAGTGCTCAGGGTGCTGGGTGCTCAGTCCTCAGGGTGCTCAGTACTCAGGGTGATCGGTTCTCAGTGCTCAGTACTCAGGGTGCTCAGTACTCAGGGTGCTGGGTGTTCAGTGCTCGGGGTGCTGGGTGCTCAGTACTCAGGGTGCTGGGTGCTCAGTGCTCAGGGTGCTCTGTGCTCAGTACTCAGGGTGCTGGGTGCTCAGTGCTCGGGGTGCTGCGTGCTCAGTGCTCAGGGTGCTGGGTGCTCAGTGCTCAGGGAGCTGGGTGCTCAGTGCTCAGTGCTCAGGGTGCTGGTTGCTCAGTACTCAGGGTGCTGGGTACTCAGTACTCAGGGTGCTGGCTGTTCAGTACTCAGGGTGCTGGGTGCTCAGTGCTCAGGGTGCTGGGTACTCAGTACTCAGGGTGCTGGCTGCTCAGTACTCAGGGTGCTGGCTGCTCAGTACTCAGGGTGCTGGGTGCTCAGTGCTCAGGGTGCTGGGTGCTCAGGACTCAGGGTGCTCAGTGCTCAGTACTCGGGGTGCTGGGTGCTCAGTACTCAGGGTGCTCAGTGCTCAGTACTCGGGGTGCTGGGTGCTCAGTGCTCAGTGTGCTCAGTGCTCAGTGCTCGGGGTGCTGGGTGCTCAGTGCTCGGGGCGCTGGGTGCTCAGTGCTCGGGGTGCTGGGTGCTCAGTACTCAGGGTGCTGTGTGCTCAGTGCTCAGTACTCAGCGTGCTGGGTGCTCAGTGCTCAGATTGTTGGGTGCTCATTACTCAGGGTGCTGGGTGCTCAGTGCTCAGTGCTCAGGGTGCTCAGTGCTCAGGGTGCTCAGTGCTCAGGGTGCTGGGTGCTCAGGGTGCTGGATGCTCAGTGCTCGGGGTGCTGGGTGCTCAGTGCTCAGTGCTCAGGGTGCTGGGTGCTCAGTGCTCAGTGCTCAGGGTGCTGGGTGTTCAGTGCTCAGGGTGCAGGGTGCTCAGTACTCAGGGTGCTGGGTGCTCAGTGCTCGGGGTGCTGGGTGCTCAGTGCTCAGGGTGATCAGTGCTCAGTACTCAGGGTGCTGGGTGCTCAGTGCTCAGGGTGCTGGGTGCTCAGTCCTCAGCGTGCTCAGTTCTCAGGGTGCTCGGTGCTCAGTGCTCAGTCCTCAGGGTGCTCAGTACTCAGGGTGCTGGGTGCTCAGTGCTCGGGGTGCTGGGTGCTCAGTACTCAGGGTGCTGGGTTCTCAGTACTCGGGGTGCTGGGTGCTCAGTACTCAGGGTGCTGGGTGCTCAGTGCTCGGGGTGCTGGGTGCTCAGTGCTCAGGGTGATCGGTGCTCAGTGCTCAGTGTGCTGGGTGCTCAGTCCTCCGGGTGCTCAGTGCTCAGGGTGCTGGGTGCTCAGTGCTCGGGGTGCTCGGTGCTCAGTACTCAGGGTGCTGAGTGCTCAGTACTCAGGGTGCTGGGTGCTCAGTACTCAGGGTGCTGGGTTCTCAGTGCTCAGGGTGCTCTGTGCTCAGTACTCAGGGTGCTGGGTGCTCAGTGCTCGGGGTGCTGCGTGCTCAGTGCTCAGGGTGCTGGGTGCTCAGTGCTCAGGGTGCTGGGTGCTCAGTACTCAGGGTGCTGGGTGCTCAGTGCTCGGGGCGCTCGGTGCTCTGTACTCAAGGTGCTGGGTGCTCAGTGCTCAGGGTGCTGGGTACTCAGTCCTCGGGGTGCTCCGTGCTCAGTGATCAGGGTGCTGGGTGCTCAGTACTCAGGGTGCTCGGTGCTCAGTGCTCAGGGTGCTGGGTGCTCAGTACTCAGGGTGCTGGGTGCTCAGTGCTCGGGGTGCTGGGTGCTCAGTGCTCAGGGTGATCAGTGCTCAGTACTCAGGGTGCTGGGTGCTCAGTGCTCAGGGTGCTGGGTGCTCAGTCCTCAGCGTGCTCAGTTCTCAGGGTGCTCGGTGCTCAGTGCTCAGTACTCAGGGTGCTCAGTACTCAGGGTGCTGGGTGCTCAGTGCTCGGGGTGCTGGGTGCTCAGTACTCAGGGTGCTGGGTGCTCAGTACTCGGGGTGCTGGGTGCTCAGTACTCAGGGTGCTCGGTGCTCAGTGCTCGGGGTGCTGGGTGCTCAGTGCTCAGGGTGATCGGTGCTCAGTGCTCAGTGTGCTGGGTGCTCAGTCCTCCGGGTGCTCAGTGCTCAGGGTGCTGGGTGCTCAGTGCTCGGGGTGCTCGGTGCTCAGTACTCAGGGTGCTGAGTGCTCAGTACTCAGCGTGCTGGGTGCTCAGTACTCAGGGTGCTGGGTTCTCAGTGCTCAGGGTGCTCTGTGCTCAGTACTCAGGGTGCTGGTTGCTCAGTGCTCGGGGTGCTGCGTGCTCAGTGCTCAGGGTGCTGGGTGCTCAGTGCTCAGAGTGTTGGGTGCTCAGTACTCAGGGTGCTGGGTGCTCAGTGCTCAGTGCTCAGGGTGCTCAGTGCTCAGGGTGCTCAGTGCTCAGGGTCCTGGGTGCTCAGGGTGCTGGGTGCTCAGGTCTCGGGGTGCTGGGTGCTCAGTGCTCAGTGCTCAGGGTGCTGGGTGCTCAGTGCTCAGTGCTCAGGGTGCTGGGTGTTCAGTACTCAGGGTGCTCGGTGCTCAGTGCTCAGGGTGCAGGGTGCTCAGTACTCAGGGTGCTGGGTGCTAAGTGCTCGGGGTGCTGGGTGCTCAGTCCTCAGGGTGATCAGTGCTCAGTACTCAGGGTGCTGGGTGCTCAGTGCTCAGGGTGCTGGGTGCTCAGTCCTCAGCGTGCTCAGTTCTCAGGGTGCTCGGTGCTCAGTGCTCAGTACTCAGGGTGCTCAGTACTCAGGGTGCTGGGTGCTCAGTGCTCGGGGTGCTGGGTGCTCAGTACTCAGGGTGCTGGGTGCTCAGTACTCGGGGTGCTGGGTGCTCAGTACTCAGGGTGCTGGGTGCTCAGTGCTCGAGGTGCTGGGTGCTCAGTGCTCAGGGTGATCGGTGCTCAGTGCTCAGTGTGCTGGGTGCTCAGTCCTCCGGGTGCTCAGTGCTCAGGGTGCTGGGTGCTCAGTGCTCGGGGTGCTCGGTGCTCAGTACTCAGGGTGCTGAGTGCTCAGTACTCAGGGTTCTGGGTGCTCAGTACTCAGGGTGCTGGGTTCTCAGTGCTCAGGGTGCTCTGTGCTCAGTACTCAGGGTGCTGGGTGCTCAGTGCTCGGGGTGCTGCGTGCTCAGTGCTCAGGGTGCTGGGTGCTCAGTGCTCAGGGTGCTGGGTGCTCAGTACTCAGGGTGCTGGATGCTCAGTGCTCGGGGCGCTCGGTGCTCTGTACTCAAGGTGCTGGGTGCTCAGTGCTCAGGGTGCTGGGTACTCAGTCCTAGGGGTGCTCCGTGCTCAGTGATCAGGGTGCTGGGTGCTCAGTACTCAGGGTGCTCGGTGCTCAGTGCTCAGGGTGCTGGGTGCTCAGTACTCAGGGTGCTGGGTGCTCAGTGCTCGGGGTGCTGGGTGCTCAGTGCTCAGGGTGATCAGTGCTCAGTACTCAGGGTGCTGGGTGCTCAGTGCTCAGGGTGCTGGGTGCTCAGTCCTCAGCGTGCTCAGTTCTCAGGGTGCTCGGTGCTCAGTGCTCAGTACTCAGGGTGCTCAGTACTCAGGGTGCTGGGTGCTCAGTGCTCGGGGTGCTGGGTGCTCAGTACTCAGGGTGCTGGGTGCTCAGTACTCGGGGTGCTGGGTGCTCAGTACTCAGGGTGCTCGGTGTTCAGTGCTCGGGGTGCTGGGTGCTCAGTGCTCAGGGTGATCGGTGCTCAGTGCTCAGTGTGCTGGGTGCTCAGTCCTCCGGGTGCTCAGTGCTCAGGGTGCTGGGTGCTCAGTGCTCGGGGTGCTCGGTGCTCAGTACTCAGGGTGCTGAGTGCTCAGTACTCAGCGTGCTGGGTGCTCAGTACTCAGGGTGCTGGGTTCTCAGTGCTCAGGGTGCTCTGTGCTCAGTACTCAGGGTGCTGGGTGCTCAGTGCTCGGGGTGCTGCGTGCTCAGTGCTCAGGGTGCTGGGTGCTCAGTGCTCAGGGTGCTGGGTGCTCAGTACTCAGGGTGCTGGGTGCTCAGTGCTCGGGGCGCTCGGTGCTCTGTACTCAAGGTGCTGGGTGCTCAGTGCTCAGGGTGCTGGGTACTCAGTCCTCGGGGTGCTCCGTGCTCAGTGATCAGGGTGCTGGGTGCTCAGTACTCAGGGTGCTCGGTGCTCAGTACTCAGGGTTCTCAGTGCTCAGTACTCAGGGTGCTGGGTGCTCAGTGCTCAGGGTGCTGGGTGCTCAGTACTCGGGGTGCTGGGTGCTCAGTGCTCAGGGTGCTCAGTACTCAGTACTCAGTGCTCAGGGTGCTCAGTGCTCAGTGCTCAGGGTGCTGGGTGTTCAG
Source organism: Microtus oregoni (assembly GCF_018167655.1). Classification (NCBI taxonomy): domain Eukaryota; kingdom Metazoa; phylum Chordata; class Mammalia; order Rodentia; family Cricetidae; genus Microtus; species Microtus oregoni. Next base: position 23,244 of record NW_024544635.1, on the reverse strand, counting down.
TACTCAGGGTGCTGGGTGCTCAGTACTCAGGGTGCTGGGTGCTCAGTGCTCAGGGTGCTGGGTGCTCAGTACTCTGGGTGTTGGGTGCTCAGTATTCATGGTGCTGGGTGCTCCGTGCTCGGGGTGCTGGGTGCTCAGTGCACAGGGTGCTGGGTGCTCAGTGCTCAGGGTGCTGGGTGCTCAGTACTCAGGGTGCTGGGTGCTTAGTGCTCGAGGTGCTCGGTGCTCAGTACTCAAGGTGCTGGTTGCTCAGTGCTCAGGGTGCTGGGTGCTCAGTGCTCAGTGTGCTCAGTGCTCAGTGCTCGGGGTGCTGGGTGCTCAGTGATCGGGGCGCTGGGTGCTCAGTGCTCGGGGTGCTGGGTGCTCAGTACTCAGGGTGCTGTGTGCTTAGTGCTCAGTACTCAGCGTGCTGGGTGCTCAGTGCTCAGAGTGTTGGGTGCTCAGTACTCAGGGTGCTGGGTGCTCAGAGCTCAGTGCTCAGGGTGCTCAGTGCTCAGGGTGCTCAGTGCTCAGGGTGCTGGGTGCTCAGGGTCCTGGGTGCTCAGTGCTCGGGGTGCTGGGTGCTCAGTGCTCAGTGCTCAGGGTGCTGGGTGCTCAGTGCTCAGTGCTCAGGGTGCTGGGTGTTCAGTACGCAGGGTGCTCGGTGCTCAGTGCTCAGCGTGCTGGGTGCTCAGTACTCAGGGTGCTCAGTGCTCAGTACTCGGGGTGCTGGGTGCTCAGTGCTCAGTGTGCTCAGTGCTCAGTGCTCGGGGTGCTGGGTGCTCAGTGCTCAGGGCTCTGGGTGCTCAGTGCTCGGGGTGCTGGGTGCTCAGTACTCAGGGTGCTGTGTGCTCAGTGCTCAGTACTCAGCGTGCTGGGTGCTCAGTGCTCAGAGTGTTGGGTGCTCAGTACTCAGGGTGCTGGGTGCTCAGTGCTCAGTGCTCAGGGTGCTCAGTGCTCAGGGTGCTCAGTGCTCAGGGTGCTGGGTGCTCAGTGCTCAGGGTGCTGGGTGCTCAGTGCTCAGGGTGCTGGGTGCTCAGTCCTCAGCGTGATCAGTTCTCAGGGTGCTCGGTGCTCAGTGCTCAGTACTCAGGGTGCTCAGTACTCAGGGTGCTGGGTGCTCAGTGCTCGCGGTGCTGAGTGCTCAGTACTCAGGGTGCTGGGTGCTCAGTACTCGGGGTGCTGGGTGCTCAGTACTCAGGGTGCTGGGTGCTCAGTGCTCGGGGTGCTGGGTGCTCAGTGCTCAGGGTGATCGGTGCTCAGTGCACAGTGTGCTGGGTGCTCAGTCCTCCGGGTGCTCAGTGCTCAGGGTGCTGGGTGCTCAGAGCTCGGGGTGCTCGAGGCTCAGTACTCAGGGTGCTGAGTGCTCAGTACTCAGGGTGCTGGGTGCTCAGTACTCAGGGTGCTGGGTTCTCAGTGCTCAGGGTGCTCTGTGCTCAGTACTCAGGGTGCTGGGTGCTCAGTGCTCGGGGTGCTGCGTGCTCAGTGCTCAGGGTGCTGGGTGCTCAGTGCTCAGGGTGCTGGGTGCTCAGTACTCAGGGTGCTGGGTGCTCAGTGCTCGGGGCGCTCGGTGCTCTGTACTCAAGGTGCTGGGTGCTCAGTGCTCAGGGTGCTGGGTACTCAGTCCTCGGGGTGCTCCGTGCTCAGTGATCAGGGTGCTGGGTGCTCAGTACTCAGGGTGCTCGGTGCTCAGTGCTCAGGGTGCTGGGTGCTCAGTACTCAGGGTGCTGGGTGCTCAGTGCTCGGGGTGCTGGGTGCTCAGTGCTCAGGGTGATCAGTGCTCAGTACTCAGGGTGCTGGGTGCTCAGTGCTCAGGGTGCTGGGTGCTCAGTCCTCAGCGTGCTCAGTTCTCAGGGTGCTCGGTGCTCAGTGCTCAGTACTCAGGGTGCTCAGTACTCAGGGTGCTGGGTGCTCAGTGCTCGGGGTGCTGGGTGCTCAGTACTCAGGGTGCTGGGTGCTCAGTACTTGGGGTGCTGGGTGCTCAGTACTCAGGGTGCTCGGTGCTCAGTGCTCGGGGTGCTGGGTGCTCAGTGCTCAGGGTGATCGGTGCTCAGTGCTCAGTGTGCTGGGTGCTCAGTCCTCCGGGTGCTCAGTGCTCAGGGTGCTGGGTGCTCAGTGCTCGGGGTGCTCGGTGCTCAGTACTCAGGGTGCTGAGTGCTCAGTACTCAGCGTGCTGGGTGCTCAGTACTCAGGGTGCTGGGTTCTCAGTGCTCAGGGTGCTCTGTGCTCAGTACTCAGGGTGCTGGGTGCTCAGTGCTCGGGGTGCTGCGTGCTCAGTGCTCAGGGTGCTGGGTGCTCAGTGCTCAGAGTGTTGGGTGCTCAGTACTCAGGGTGCTGGGTGCTCAGTGCTCAGGGTGCTCAGTGCTCAGGGTGCTCAGTGCTCAGGGTCCTGGGTGCTCAGGGTGCTGGGTGCTCAGTGCTCGGGGTGCTGGGTGCTCAGTGCTCAGTGCTCAGGGTGCTGGGTGCTCAGTGCTCACTGCTCAGTGTGTTGGGTGTTCAGTACTCAGGGTGCTCGGTGCTCAGTGCTCAGGGTGCAGGGTGCTCAGTACTCAGGGTGCTGGGTGCTCTCTGCTCGGGGTGCTGGGTGCTCAGTCCTCAGGGTGATCAGTGCTCAGTACTCAGGGTGCTGGGTGCTCAGTGCTCAGGGTGCTGGGTGCTCAGTCCTCAGCGTGCTCAGTTCTCAGGGTGCTCGGTGCTCAGTGCTCAGTACTCAGGGTGCTCAGTACTCAGGGTGCTGGGTGCTCAGTGCTCGGGGTGCTGGGTGCTCAGTACTCAGGGTGCTGGGTGCTCAGTACTCGGGGTGCTGGGTGCTCAGTACTCAGGGTGCTGGGTGCTCAGTGCTCGGGGTGCTGGGTGCTCAGTGCTCAGGGTGATCGGTGCTCAGTGCTCAGTGTGCTGGGTGCTCAGTCCTCCGGGTGCTCAGTGCTCAGGGTGCTGGGTGCTCAGTGCTCGGGGTGCTCGGTGCTCAGTACTCAGGGTGCTGAGTGCTCAGTACTCAGCGTGCTGGGTGCTCAGTACTCAGGGTGCTGGGTTCTCAGTGCTCAGGGTGCTCTGTGCTCAGTACTCAGGGTGCTGGGTGCTCAGTGCTCGGGGTGCTGCGTGCTCAGTGCCCAGGGTGCTGGGTGCTCAGTGCTCAGGGTGCTGGGTGCTCAGTACTCAGGGTGCTGGGTGCTCAGTGCTCGGGGCGCTCGGTGCTCTGTACTCAAGGTGCTGGGTGCTCAGTGCTCAGGGTGCTGGGTACTCAGTCCTCGGGGTGCTCCGTGCTCAGTGATCAGGGTGCTGGGTGCTCAGTACTCAGGGTGCTTGGTGCTCAGTGCTCAGGGTGCTGGGTGCTCAGTACTCAGGGTGCTGGGTGCTCAGTGCTCGGGGTGCTGGGTGCTCAGTGCTCAGGGTGATCAGTGCTCATTACTCAGGGTGCTGGGTGCTCAGTGCTCAGGGTGCTGGGTGCTCAGTCCTCAGCGTGCTCAGTTCTCAGGGTGCTCGGTGCTCAGTGCTCAGTACTCAGGGTGCTCAGTACTCAGGGTGCTGGGTGCTCAGTGCTCGGGGTGCTGGGTGCTCAGTACTCAGGGTGCTGCGTGCTCAGTACTCGGGGTGCTGGGTGCTCAGTACTCAGGGTGCTCGGTGCTCAGTGCTCGGGGTGCTGGGTGCTCAGTGCTCAGGGTGATCGGTGCTCAGTGCTCAGTGTGCTGGGTGCTCAGTCCTCCGGGTGCTCAGTGCTCAGGGTGCTGGGTGCTCAGTGCTCGGGGTGCTCGGTGCTCAGTACTCAGGGTCCTGAGTGCTCAGTACTCAGCGTGCTGGGTGCTCAGTACTCAGGGTGCTGGGTTCTCAGTGCTCAGGGTGCTCTGTGCTCAGTACTCAGGGTGCTGGGTGCTCAGTGCTCGGGGTGCTGCGTGCTCAGTGCTCAGGGTGCTGGGTGCTCAGTGCTCAGTGTGCTGGGTGCTCAGTACTCAGGGTGCTGGGTGCTCAGTGCTCAGGGCGCTCGGTGCTCTGTACTCAAGGTGCTGGGTGCTCAGTGCTCAGGGTGCTGGGTACTCAGTCCTCGGGGTGCTCCGTGCTCAGTGATCAGGGTGCTGGGTGCTCAGTACTCAGGGTGCTCGGTGCTCAGTACTCAGGGTTCTCAGTGCTCAGTACTCAGGGTGCTGGGTGCTCAGTGCTCAGGGTGCTAGGTGCTCAGTACTCGGGGTGCTGGGTGCTCAGTGCTCAGGGTGCTCAGTACTCAGTACTCAGTGCTCAGGGTGCTCAGTGCTCAGTGCTCTGGGTGCTGGGTGTTCAGTACTCAGGGTGCTGGGTGCTCAGTACTCAGGGTGCTGGGTGCTCAGTGCTCAGGGTGCTGGGTGCTCAGTACTCTGGGTGTTGGGTGCTCAGTATTCATGGTGCTGGGTGCTCCGTGCTCGGGGTGCTGGGTGCTCAGTGCTCGGGGTGCTGGGTGCTCAATGCTCAGGGTGCTGGGTGCTCAGTACTCAGGGTGCTGGGTGCTTAGTGCTCGAGGTGCTCGGTGCTCAGTACTCAAGGTGCTGGGTGCTCAGTGCTCAGGGTGCTGGGTGCTCAGTGCTCAGTGTGCTCAGTGCTCAGTGCTCGGGGTGCTGGGTGCTCAGTGCTCGGGGCGCTGGGTGCTCAGTGCTCGGGGTGCTGGGTGCTCAGTACTCAGGGTGCTGTGTGCTTAGTGCTCAGTACTCAGCGTGCTGGGTGCTCAGTGCTCAGAGTGTTGGGTGCTCAGTACTCAGGGTGCTGGGTGCTCAGTACTCAGGGTGCTGGGTTCTCAGTGCTCAGGGTGCTCTGTGCTCAGTACTCAGGGTGCTGGGTGCTCAGTGCTCGGGGTGCTGCGTGCTCAGTGCTCAGGGTGCTGGGTGCTCAGTGCTCAGGGTGCTGGGTGCTCAGTACTCAGGGTGCTGGGTGCTCAGTGCTCGGGGCGCTCGGTGCTCTGTACTCAAGGTGCTGGGTGCTCAGTGCTCAGGGTGCTGGGTACTCAGTCCTCGGGGTGCTCCGTGCTCAGTGATCAGGGTGCTGGGTGCTCAGTACTCAGGGTGCTCGGTGCTCAGTGCTCAGGGTGCTGGGTGCTCAGTACTCAGGGTGCTGGGTGCTCAGTGCTCGGGGTGCTGGGTGCTCAGTGCTCAGGGTGATCAGTGCTCAGTACTCAGGGTGCTGGGTGCTCAGTGCTCAGGGTGCTGGGTGCTCAGTCCTCAGCGTGCTCAGTTCTCAGGGTGCTCGGTGCTCAGTGCTCAGTACTCAGGGTGCTCAGTACTCAGGGTGCTGGGTGCTCAGTGCTCGGGGTGCTGGGTGCTCAGTACTCAGGGTGCTGGGTGCTCAGTACTTGGGGTGCTGGGTGCTCAGTACTCAGGGTGCTCGGTGCTCAGTGCTCGGGGTGCTGGGTGCTCAGTGCTCAGGGTGATCGGTGCTCAGTGCTCAGTGTGCTGGGTGCTCAGTCCTCCGGGTGCTCAGTGCTCAGGGTGCTGGGTGCTCAGTGCTCGGGGTGCTCGGTGCTCAGTACTCAGGGTGCTGAGTGCTCAGTACTCAGCGTGCTGGGTGCTCAGTACTCAGGGTGCTGGGTTCTCAGTGCTCAGGGTGCTCTGTGCTCAGTACTCAGGGTGCTGGGTGCTCAGTGCTCGGGGTGCTGCGTGCTCAGTGCTCAGGGTGCTGGGTGCTCAGTGCTCAGAGTGTTGGGTGCTCAGTACTCAGGGTGCTGGGTGCTCAGTGCTCAGGGTGCTCAGTGCTCAGGGTGCTCAGTGCTCAGGGTCCTGGGTGCTCAGGGTGCTGGGTGCTCAGTGCTCGGGGTGCTGGGTGCTCAGTGCTCAGTGCTCAGGGTGCTGGGTGCTCAGTGCTCAGTGCTCAGTGTGCTGGGTGTTCAGTACTCAGGGTGCTCGGTGCTCAGTGCTCAGGGTGCAGGGTGCTCAGTACTCAGGGTGCTGGGTGCTCTGTGCTCGGGGTGCTGGGTGCTCAGTCCACAGGGTGATCAGTGCTCAGTACTCAGGGTGCTGGGTGCTCAGTGCTCAGGGTGCTGGGTGCTCAGTCCTCAGCGTGCTCAGTTCTCAGGGTGCTCGGTGCTCAGTGCTCAGTACTCAGGGTGCTCAGTACTCAGGGTGCGGGTGCTCAGTGCTCGGGGTGCTGGGTGCTCAGTACTCAGGGTGCTGGGTGCTCAGTACTCGGGGTGCTGGGTGCTCAGTACTCAGGGTGCTGGGTGCTCAGTGCTCGGGGTGCTGGGTGCTCAGTGCTCAGGGTGATCGGTGCTCAGTGCTCAGTGTGCTGGGTGCTCAGTCCTCCGGGTGCTCAGTGCTCAGGGTGCTGGGTGCTCAGTGCTCGGGGTGCTCGGTGCTCAGTACTCAGGGTGCTGAGTGCTCAGTACTCAGCGTGCTGGGTGCTCAGTACTCAGGGTGCTGGGTTCTCAGTGCTCAGGGTGCTCTGTGCTCAGTACTCAGGGTGCTGGGTGCTCAGTGCTCGGGGTGCTGCGTGCTCAGTGCTCAGGGTGCTGGGTGCTCAGTGCTCAGGGTGCTGGGTGCTCAGTACTCAGGGTGCTGGGTGCTCAGTGCTCGGGGCGCTCGGTGCTCTGTACTCAAGGTGCTGGGTGCTCAGTGCTCAGGGTGCTGGGTACTCAGTCCTCGGGGTGCTCCGTGCTCAGTGATCAGGGTGCTGGGTGCTCAGTACTCAGGGTGCTTGGTGCTCAGTGCTCAGGGTGCTGGGTGCTCAGTACTCAGGGTGCTGGGTGCTCAGTGCTCGGGGTGCTGGGTGCTCAGTGCTCAGGGTGATCAGTGCTCATTACTCAGGGTGCTGGGTGCTCAGTGCTCAGGGTGCTGGGTGCTCAGTCCTCAGCGTGCTCAGTTCTCAGGGTGCTCGGTGCTCAGTGCTCAGTACTCAGGGTGCTCAGTACTCAGGGTGCTGGGTGCTCAGTGCTCGGGGTGCTGGGTGCTCAGTACTCAGGGTGCTGCGTGCTCAGTACTCGGGGTGCTGGGTGCTCAGTACTCAGGGTGCTCGGTGCTCAGTGCTCGGGGTGCTGGGTGCTCAGTGCTCAGGGTGATCGGTGCTCAGTGCTCAGTGTGCTGGGTGCTCAGTCCTCCGGGTGCTCAGTGCTCAGGGTGCTGGGTGCTCAGTGCTCGGGGTGCTCGGTGCTCAGTACTCAGGGTCCTGAGTGCTCAGTACTCTGCGTGCTGGGTGCTCAGTACTCAGGGTGCTGGGTTCTCAGTGCTCAGGGTGCTCTGTGCTCAGTACTCAGGGTGCTGGGTGCTCAGTGCTCGGGGTGCTGCGTGCTCAGTGCTCAGGGTGCTGGGTGCTCAGTGCTCAGGGTGCTGGGTGCTCAGTACTCAGGGTGCTGGGTGCTCAGTGCTCGGGGCGCTCGGTGCTCTGTACTCAAGGTGCTGGGTGCTCAGTGCTCAGGGTGCTGGGTACTCAGTCCTCGGGGTGCTCCGTGCTCAGTGATCAGGGTGCTGGGTGCTCAGTACTCAGGGTGCTCGGTGCTCAGTACTCAGGGTTCTCAGTGCTCAGTACTCAGGGTGCTGGGTGCTCAGTGCTCAGGGTGCTGGGTGCTCAGTACTCGGGGTGCTGGGTGCTCAGTGCTCAGGGTGCTCAGTACTCAGTACTCAGTGCTCAGGGTGCTCAGTGCTCAGTGCTCAGGGTGCTGGGTGTTCAGTACTCAGGGTGCTGGGTGCTCAGTACTCAGGGTGCTGGGTGCTCAGTGCTCAGGGTGCTGGGTGCTCAGTACTCTGGGTGTTGGGTGCTCAGTATTCATGGTGCTGGGTGCTCCGTGCTCGGGGTGCTGGGTGCTCAGTGCTCAGGGTGCTGGGTGCTCAATGCTCAGGGTGCTGGGTGCTCAGTACTCAGGGTGCTGGGTGCTTAGTGCTCGAGGTGCTCGGTGCTCAGTACTCAAGGTGCTGGGTGCTCAGTGCTCAGGGTGCTGGGTGCTCAGTGCTCAGTGTGCTCAGTGCTCAGTGCTCGGGGTGCTGGGTGCTCAGTGCTCGGGGCGCTGGGTGCTCAGTGCTCGGGGTGCTGGGTGCTCAGTACTCAGGGTGCTGTGTGCTTAGTGCTCAGTACTCAGCGTGCTGGGTGCTCAGTGCTCAGAGTGTTGGGTGCTCAGTACTCAGGGTGCTGGGTGCTCAGTGCTCAGTGCTCAGGGTGCTCAGTGCTCAGGGTGCTCAGTGCTCAGGGTGCTGGGTGCTCAGGGTCCTGGGTGCTCAGTGCTCGGGGTGCTGGGTGCTCAGTGCTCAGTGCTCAGGGTACTGGGTGCTCAGTGCTCAGTGCTCAGGGTGCTGGGTGTTCAGTACGCAGGGTGCTCGGTGCTCAGTGCTCAGCGTGCTCGGTGCTCAGTACTCAGGGTGCTCAGTGCTCAGTACTCGGGGTGCTGGGTGCTCAGTGCTCAGTGTGCTCAGTGCTCAGTGCTCGGGGTGCTGGGTGCTCAGTGCTCAGGGCTCTGGGTGCTCAGTGCTCGGGGTGCTGGGTGCTCAGTACTCAGGGTGCTGTGTGCTCAGTGCTCAGTACTCAGCGTGCTGGGTGCTCTGTGCTCAGTGCTCAGGGTGCTGGGTGCTCAGTACTCAGGGTGCTGGGTGCTCAGTGCTCGGCGTGCTGGGTGCTCAGTGCTCAGGGTGATCAGTGCTCAGTACTCAGGGTGCTGCGTGCTCAGTGCTCAGGGTGCTGGGTGCTCAGTCCTCAGGGTGCTCAGTTCTCAGGGTGCTCGGTGCTCAGTGCTCAGTACTCAGGGTGCTCAGTACTCAGGGTGCTGGGTGCTCAGTGCTCGGGGTGCTGGGTGCTCAGTACTCAGGGTGCTGGGTGCTCAGTACTCGGGGTGCTGGGTGCTCAGTACTCAGGGTGCTGGGTGCTCAGTGCTCGGGGTGCTGGGTGCTCAGTGCTCAGGGTGATCGGTGCTCAGTGCTCAGGGTGCAGGGTGCTCAGTCCTCCGGGTGCTCAGTGCTCAGGGTGCTGGGTGCTCAGTGCTCGGGGTGCTCGGTGCTCAGTACTCAGGGTGCTGAGTGCTCAGTACTCAGGGTTCTGGGTGCTCAGTATTCAGGGTGCTGGGTGCTCAGTACTCAGGGTGCTGGGTGCTCAGTGTTCAGGGTGCTGGGTGCTCAGTGCTCAGGGTGCTGGGTGCTCAGTGCTCGGGGTGCTGGGTGCTCAGGGCTGTGGTTCTGGGTGCTCAGTGCTCAGTGCTCAGGGTGCTGGGTGCTCAGTGCTCAGGGTGCTGGTTGCTCAGTACTCAGGGTGCTGGGTGCTCAGTACTCAGGGTGCTGGGTTCTCAGTGCTCAGGGTGCTCTGTGCTCAGTACTCAGGGTGCTGGGTGCTCAGTGCTCGGGGTGCTGCGTGCTCCGTGCTCAGGCTGCTGGGTGCTCAGTGCTCAGGGTGCTGGGTGCTCAGTACTCAGGGTGCTCAGTGCTCAGTGCTCGTGGCGCTCGGTGCTCTGTACTCAAGGTGCTGGGTGCTCAGTGCTCAGGGTGCTGGGTACTCAGTCCTCGGGGTGCTCCATGCTCAGTGATCAGGGTGCTGGGTGGTCAGTACTCAGGGTGCTCGGTGCTCAGTACTCAGGGTTCTCAGTGCTCAGTACTCAGGGTGCTGGGTGCTCAGTGCTCAGGGTGCTGGGTGCCCAGTACTCAGGGTGCTGGGTGCTCAGGACTCAGGGTGCTGGCTGCTCAGTGCTCGGGGTGCTGTGTGCTCAGTGCTCGGGGTGCTGGGTGCTCAGTGCTCAGTACTCAGTGTGCTGGGTACTCAGTGCTCAGGGTGCTTGGTACTCAGTACTCAGGGTGCTGGGTGCTCAGTGCTAGGGGTGCTGGGTGCTCAGTGCTCAGTACTCAGGGTGCTGGGTGCTCAGTGCTCGGGGTTCTGTGTGCTCAGTGCTCAGTACTCAGTGTGCTGGGTACTCAGTGCTCAGGGTGCTTGGTACTCAGTGCTCGGGGTGCTGGGTGCTCAGTGCTCAGGGTGCTGGGTGCTCAGTGCTCGGGGTGCTGGGTGCTCAGTCCTCAGGGTGCTGGGTGCTCAGTGCTCAGGGTGCTCGGTGCTCAGTGCTCACCGTGCTGGGTGCTCAGTACTCAGGGGGGTGGGTGCTCAGTGCTCGCCGTGCTGGGTGCTCAGTACTCAGGGTGCTGGGTGCTCAGTGCTCAGGGTGCTGGGTGCTCAGTGCTCAGGGTGCTCGGTGCTTAGTACTCAGGGTGCTCGGTGCTCGGGGTGCTGGGTGCTCAGTGCTCGGGGTGCTGGGTGCTCAGTGCTCGGGGTGCTGGGTGCTCAGTGCTCGGGGTGCTGGGTGCTCAGTGCTCGGGGTGCTGGGTGCTCAGTCCTCGGGGTGCTGGGTGCTCAGTACTCGGGGTGCTCGGTGCTCAGTACTCAGGGTGCTGGGTGCTCAGTGCTCAGGGTGCTGGGAGCTCAGTACTCAGGGTGCTGGGTTCTCGGTGCTCAGTACGCTGGGTGCTCAGTACTCAGGGTGCTGGCTGCTCAGTACTCAGGGTGCTGGGTGCTCAGTGCTCAGGGTGCTGGGTGCTCAGTGCTCGGTGTGCTTGCGGCTCGGTGCTCACGTTGCTGGGTGATCAGTACTCGGGGTGCTTGGTGCTCAGTACTCAGGGTGCTGGGTGCTCATTGCTCAGGGTGCTGGGTGCTCAGTGCTCGGGGTGCTGGGTGCTCAGTGCTCGGGGTTCTGGGTGCTCAGTGCTCGGGGCGCTGGGTGCTCAGTACTCGGGGCGCTGGGTGCTCAGTGCTCGGGCTGCTGGGTGCTCAGTGCTCGGGGTGCTCGGTGCTCAGTACTCAGGGTGCTGGGTGCTCAGTGCTCGGGGTGCTCGGTGCTCAGTACTCAGGGTGCAGGGTGCTCATTGCTCAGTGTGCTGGGTGCTCTGTACTCAGGGGGCTGGGTGCACATTGCTCAGTACGCTGGGTGCTCAGTACTCAGGGTGCTGGGTGCGCAGTGCTCGGGGTGCTGGGTGCTCAGTGCTCAGGGTGCTGGGTACTCAGTTCTCAGGGTGCTGGGTGCTCAGTGCTCGGGGTGCTCTGTGCTCAGTGCTCAGTACTCAGGGTGCTGGGTGCTCAGTGCTCGGGGTGCTGGGTGCTCAGTGTTCAGTACTCAGGGTGCTGGGTGCTCAGTGCTCAGGGTGCTGGGCGCTCAGTGCTCAGGGTGCTGGGTGCTCAGTGCTCAGGGTGCTGCCTACTCAGTGCTCGGGGTGCTGGGTGCTCAGTACTCAGGGTGCTGGGTGCTCAGTACTCAGGGTGCTGGGTGCTCAGTGCTCGGTGTGCTGAGTGCTCAGTGCTCGGGGTGCTCGGTGCTCAGTACTCAGGGTGCTGGGTGCTCAGTGCTCGGGGTGCTCAGTACTCAGGGTGCTGTGTGTTCAGTGCTCAGGGTGCTGGGTGCTCAGTACTCAGGGTGCTTGGTGCTCAGTACTCAGGGTGCTGGGTGCTCAGTGCTCGGGGTGCTCGGTGCTCAGTACGTTGGGTGCTCACTACTCAGGGTGCTGGGTGCTCAGTGCTCAGGGTGCTGGGTGCTCAGTGCTCAGGGAGCTGGGTGCTCAGTGCTCAGGGTGCTGGGTGCTCAGTGCTCGGGGTGCTGGGTGCTCAGTGCTCAGGGTGCTGGGTGCTCAGTACTCAAGGTGCTGGGTGCTCAGTACTCGGGGTGCTGGGTGCTCAGTACTCAAGGTGCTGGGTGCTCAGTACTCAGGGTGCTGGGTGCTCAGTACTCGGGTGCTGGGTGCTCAGTGCTCAGGGTGCTGGGTGCTCAGTGCTCGGGGCGCTGGGTGCTCAGTGCTCAGTACTCAGGGTGCTGGGTGCTCAGTGCTCCGGGTGCTGGGTGCTCAGTGCTCAGTACTCAGGGTGCTGGGTGCTCAGTGCTCAGGGTGCTGGGTGCTCAGTGCTCGGGGTGCTGGGTGCTCAGTGCTCGTGGTGCTGGGTGCTCAGTGCTCGGGGTGCTCGGTGCTCAGTACTCCGGGTGCTGGGTGCTCAGTGCTCGGGGTGCTCGGTGCTCAGTACTCAGTGCTCAGGGTGCTCAGTGCTCAGTGCTCAGGGTGCTGGGTGTTCAGTACTCAGGGTGCTGGGTGCTCAGTACTGGGGGTGCTGGGTGCTCAGTACTCAGGGTGCTGGGTGCTCAGCACTCAGGGTGCTGGGTGCTCAGTACTCGGGTGATGGGTACTCAGTGCTCAGGGTGCTGGGTGCTCAGTGCTCGGGGTGCTGGGTGCTCAGTGCTCAGTACTCAGGGTGCTGGGTGCTCAGTGCTCGGGGTGCTGGGTGCTCAGTGCTCAGTACTGAGGGTGCTGTGTGCTCAGTGCTCAGGGTGCTGGGTGCTCAGTGCTCAGGGTGCTGGGTACTCAGTGCTCAGGGTGCTGGGTGCTCAGTACTCAGGGTGCTGGGTGCTCAGTACTCAGGGTGCTGGGTGCTCTGTGCTCGGGGTGCTGGGTGCTCAGTGCTCGGGGTGCTCGGTGCTCAGTACTCAGGGTGCTGGGTGCTCAGTGCTCGAGGTGCTCAGAACTCAGGGTGCTGTGTGTTCAGTGCTCAGGGTGCTGGGTGCTCAGTACTCAGGGTGCTCGGTGCTTAGTACACAGGGTGCTGGGTGCTCAGTATTCCGGGTGCTGGGTGCTCAGTGCTCGGGGTGCTCGGTGCTCAGTGCTCAAGGTGCTGGGTGCTCAGTACTCAGGGTGCTCATTGCTCAGGGTGCTGGGTGCTCAGTGCTCGGTGTGCTGGGTGCTCAGTGCTCGCGTTGCTGGGTGCTCAGTGCTCGGGGTGCTCGGTGCTCAGTGCTCGGTGTGCTTGATGCTCAGTACTCGGGGTGCTCAGTGCTCAGTACTCAGGGTGCTGGGTGCTCAGTGCTCAGGGTGCTGGGTGCTCAGTGCTCGGTGTGCTTGCGGCTCGGTGCTCACGTTGCTGGGTGCTCAGTACTCGGGGTGCTTGGTGCTCAGTACTCAGGGTGCTGGGTGCTCATTGCTCGGGGTGCTGGGTGCTCAGTGCTCGGGGTGCTGGGTGCTCAGTGCTCGGGGTGCTGGGTGCTCAGTGCTCGGGGCGCTGGGTGCTCAGTACTCGGGGCGCTGGGTGCTCAGTGCTCGGGGTGCTGGGTGATCAGTGCTCGGGGTGCTCGGTGCTCAGTACTCAGGGTGCTGGGTGCTCAGTGCTCGGGGTGCTCGGTGCTCAGTACTCAGGGTGCTGGGTGCTCATTGCTCAGTGTGCTGGGTGCTCTGTACTCAGGGGGCTGGGTGCTCATTGCTCAGTACGCTGGGTGCTCAGTACTCAGGGTGCTGGGTGCGCAGTGCTCGGGGTGCTGGGTGCTCAGTGCTCAGGGTGCTGGGTACTCAGTTCTCAGGGTGCTGGGTGCTCAGTGCTCGGGGTGCTCTGTGCTCAGTGCTCAGTACTCAGGGTGCTGGGTGCTCAGTGCTCGGGGTGCTGGGTGCTCAGTGTTCAGTACTCAGGGTGCTGGGTGCTCAGTGCTCAGGGTGCTGGGCGCTCAGTGCTCAGGGTGCTGGGTGCTCAGTGCTCAGGGTGCTGCCTACTCAGTGCTCGGGGTGCTGGGTGCTCAGTACTCAGGGTGCTGGGTGCTCAGTACTCAGGGTGCTGGGTGCTCAGTGCTCGGTGTGCTGAGTGCTCAGTGCTCGGGGTCCTCGGTGCTCAGTACTCAGGGTGCTGGGTGCTCAGTGCTCGGGGTGCTCAGTACTCAGGGTGCTGTGTGTTCAGTGCTCAGGGTGCTGGGTGCTCAGTACTCAGGGTGCTTGGTGCTCAGTACTCAGGGTGCTGGGTGCTCAGTGCTCGGGGTGCTCGGTGCTCAGTACGTTGGGTGCTCACTACTCAGGGTGCTGGGTGCTCAGTGCTCAGGGTGCTGGGTGCTCAGTGCTCAGGGTGCTGGGTGCTCAGTGCTCAGGGTGCTGGGTGCTCAGTGCTCGGGGTGCTCTGTGCTCAGTGCTCAGTACTCAGGGTGCTGGGTGCTCAGTGCTCGGGGTGCTGGGTGCTCAGTGTTCAGTACTCAGGGTGCTGGGTGCTCAGTGCTCAGGGTGCTGGGCGCTCAGTGCTCAGGGTGCTGGGTGCTCAGAGCTCAGGGTGCTGCCTACTCAGTGCTCGGGGTGCTGGGTGCTCAGTACTCAGGGTGCTGGGTGCTCAGTACTCAGGGTGCTGGGTGCTCAGTGCTCGGTGTGCTGGGTGCTCAGTGCTCGGGGTGCTCGGTGCTCAGTACTCAGGGTGCTGGGTGCTCAGTGCTCGGGGTGCTCAGTACTCAGGGTGCTGTGTGTTCAGTGCTCAGGGTGCTGGGTGCTCAGTACTCAGGGTGCTTGGTGCTCAGTACTCAGGGTGCTGGGTGCTCAGTGCTCGGGGTGCTCGGTGCTCAGTACGTTGGGTGCTCACTACTCAGGGTGCTGGGTGCTCAGTGCTCAGGGTGCTGGGTGCTCAGTGCTCAGGGTGCTGGGTGCTCAGTGCTCGGGGTGCTGGGTGCTCAGTGCTCAGGGTGCTGGGTGCTCAGTACTCAGGGTGCTGGGTGCTCAGTACTCGGGGTGCTGGGTGCTCAGTACTCAAGGTGCTGGGTGCTCAGTACTCAGGGTGCTGGGTGCTCAGTACTCGGGTGCTGGGTGCTCAGTGCTCAGGGTGCTGGGTGCTCAGTGCTCGGGGTGCTGGGTGCTCAGTGCTCAGTACTCAGGGTGCTGGGTGCTCAGTGCTCCGGGTGCTGGGTGCTCAGTGCTCAGTACTCAGGGTGCTGGGTGCTCAGTGCTCAGGGTGCTGGGTGCTCAGTGCTCGGGGTGCTGGGTGCTCAGTGCTCGTGGTGCTGGGTGCTCAGTGCTCGGGGTGCTCGGTGCTCAGTACTCCGGGTGCTGGGTGCTCAGTGCTCGGGGTGCTCGGTGCTCAGTACTCAGTGCTCAGGGTGCTCAGTGCTCAGTGCTCAGGGTGCTGGGTGTTCAGTACTCAGGGTGCTGCGTGCTCAGTACTGGGGGTGCTGGGTGCTCAGTATTCAGGGTGCTGGGTGCTCAGTACTCAGGGTGCTGGGTGCTCAGTACTCGGGTGATGGGTACTCAGTGCTCAGGGTGCTGGGTGCTCAGTGCTCGGGGTGCTGGGTGCTCAGTGCTCAGTACTCAGGGTGCTGGGTGCTCAGTGCTCGGGGTGCTGGGTGCTCAGTGCTCAGTACTGAGGGTGCTGTGTGCTCAGTGCTCAGGGTGCTGGGTGCTCAGTGCTCAGGGTGCTGGGTACTCAGTGCTCAGGGTGCTGGGTGCTCAGTACTCAGGGTGCTGGGTGCTCAGTACTCAGGGTGCTGGGTGCTCTGTGCTCGGGGTGCTGGGTGCTCAGTGCTCGGGGTGCTCGGTGCTCAGTACTCAGGGTGCTGGGTGCTCAGTGCTCGAGGTGCTCAGAACTCAGGGTGCTGTGTGTTCAGTGCTCAGGGTGCTGGGTGCTCAGTACTCAGGGTGCTGGGTGCTCAGTACTCAGGGTGCTGGGTGCTCTGTGCTCGGGGTGCTGGGTGCTCAGTGCTCAGGGTGCTGGGTACTCAGTGCTCAGGGTGCTGGGTGCTCAGTATTCCGGGTGCTGGGTGCTCAGTGCTCGGGGTGCTCGGTGCTCAGTGCTCAAGGTGCTGGGTGCTCAGTACTCAGGGTGCTCATTGCTCAGGGTGCTGGGTGCTCAGTACTCAGGGTGCTGGGTGCTCAGTGATCAGGGTGCTCGGTGCTCAGTACGTTGGGTGCTCAGTACTTAGCGTGCTGGGTGCTCAGTACTCGTGGTGCTGGGTGCTCATTAATCAGGGTGCTGGGTGCTCAGTACTCAGGGTGCTCAGTGCTTGGGGTGCTGGGTGCTCAGTACTCAGAGTGCTCTGTGCTTGGGGTGCTGGGTGCTCAGTACTCAGGGTGCTGGGTGCTCAGTGCTCAGGGTGCTGGGTGCTCAGTGCTCAGGGTGCTCGGTGCTTAGTACTCAGGGTGCTCGGTGCTCGGGGTGCTGGGTGCTCAGTGCTCGGGGTGCTGGGTGCTCTGTGCTCGGGGTGCTGGGTGCTCAGTGCTCGGGGTGCTGGGTGCTCAGTGCTCGGGGTGCTGGGTGCTCAGTGCTCGGGGTGCTGGGTGCTCAGTACTCGGGGTGCTCGGTGCTCAGTACTCAGGGTGCTGGGTGCTCAGTGCTCAGGGTGCTGGGAGCTCAGTAATCAGGGTGCTGGGTTCTCGGTGCTCAGTACGCTGGGTGCTCAGTACTCAGGGTGCTGGCTGCTCAGTACTCAGGGTGCTCGGTGCTCAGTTCTCAGGGTGCTCAGTGCTTGGGGTGTTGGGTGCTCAGTACTCAGGGTGCTGGGTGCTCAGTGCTCAGGGTGCTGGGTGCTCAGTACTCAGGGTGCTGTTTGCTCAGTACTCAGGGTGCTGGGTGCTCAGTGCTCGGGGTGCTGGGTGCTCAGTGCTCGGGGTGCTGGGTGCTCAATGCTCGGGGTGCTGGCTGCTCAGTGCTCAGGGTGCTTGGTGCTCAGTGCTCAGGGTGCTGGGTGCTCAGTACTCAGGGTGCTGGGTGCTCAGTACTCGGGTGCTGGGTGCTCAGTGCTCAGGGTGCTGGGTGCTCAGTGCTCGGGGTGCTGGGTGCTCAGTGCTCAGTACTCAGGGTGCTGGGTGCTCAGTGCTCCGGGTGCTGGGTGCTCAGTGCTCAGTACTCAGGGTGCTGGGTGCTCAGTGCTCAGGGTGCTGGGTGCTCAGTGCTCGGGGTGCTGGGTGCTCAGTGCTCGTGGTGCTGGGTGCTCAGTGCTCGGGGTGCTCGGTGCTCAGTACTCCGGGTGCTGGGTGCTCAGTGCTCGGGGTGCTCGGTGCTCAGTACTCAGTGCTCAGGGTGCTCAGTGCTCAGTGCTCAGGGTGCTGGGTGTTCAGTACTCAGGGTGCTGCGTGCTCAGTACTGGGGGTGCTGGGTGCTCAGTATTCAGGGTGCTGGGTGCTCAGTACTCAGGGTGCTGGGTGCTCAGTACTCGGGTGATGGGTACTCAGTGCTCAGGGTGCTGGGTGCTCAGTGCTCGGGGTGCTGGGTGCTCAGTGCTCAGTACTCAGGGTGCTGGGTGCTCAGTGCTCGGGGTGCTGGGTGCTCAGTGCTCAGTACTGAGGGTGCTGTGTGCTCAGTGCTCAGGGTGCTGGGTGCTCAGTGCTCAGGGTGCTGGGTACTCAGTGCTCAGGGTGCTGGGTGCTCAGTACTCAGGGTGCTGGGTGCTCAGTACTCAGGGTGCTGGGTGCTCTGTGCTCGGGGTGCTGGGTGCTCAGTGCTCGGGGTGCTCGGTGCTCAGTACTCAGGGTGCTGGGTGCTCAGTGCTCGAGGTGCTCAGAACTCAGGGTGCTGTGTGTTCAGTGCTCAGGGTGCTGGGTGCTCAGTACTCAGGGTGCTGGGTGCTCAGTACTCAGGGTGCTGGGTGCTCTGTGCTCGGGGTGCTGGGTGCTCAGTGCTCAGGGTGCTGGGTACTCAGTGCTCAGGGTGCTGGGTGCTCAGTATTCCGGGTGCTGGGTGCTCAGTGCTCGGGGTGCTCGGTGCTCAGTGCTCAAGGTGCTGGGTGCTCAGTACTCAGGGTGCTCATTGCTCAGGGTGCTGGGTGCTCAGTACTCAGGGTGCTGGGTGCTCAGTGATCAGGGTGCTCGGTGCTCAGTACGTTGGGTGCTCAGTACTTAGCGTGCTGGGTGCTCAGTACTCGTGGTGCTGGGTGCTCATTAATCAGGGTGCTGGGTGCTCAGTACTCAGGGTGCTCAGTGCTTGGGGTGCTGGGTGCTCAGTACTCAGAGTGCTCTGTGCTTGGGGTGCTGGGTGCTCAGTACTCAGGGTGCTGGGTGCTCAGTGCTCAGGGTGCTGGGTGCTCAGTGCTCAGGGTGCTCGGTGCTTAGTACTCAGGGTGCTCGGTGCTCGGGGTGCTGGGTGCTCAGTGCTCGGGGTGCTGGGTGCTCTGTGCTCGGGGTGCTGGGTGCTCAGTGCTCGGGGTGCTGGGTGCTCAGTGCTCGGGGTGCTGGGTGCTCAGTGCTCGGGGTGCTGGGTGCTCAGTACTCGGGGTGCTCGGTGCTCAGTACTCAGGGTGCTGGGTGCTCAGTGCTCAGGGTGCTGGGAGCTCAGTAATCAGGGTGCTGGGTTCTCGGTGCTCAGTACGCTGGGTGCTCAGTACTCAGGGTGCTGGCTGCTCAGTACTCAGGGTGCTCGGTGCTCAGTTCTCAGGGTGCTCAGTGCTTGGGGTGTTGGGTGCTCAGTACTCAGGGTGCTGGGTGCTCAGTGCTCAGGGTGCTGGGTGCTCAGTACTCAGGGTGCTGTTTGCTCAGTACTCAGGGTGCTGGGTGCTCAGTGCTCGGGGTGCTGGGTGCTCAGTGCTCGGGGTGCTGGGTGCTCAATGCTCGGGGTGCTGGCTGCTCAGTGCTCAGGGTGCTTGGTGCTCAGTGCTCAGGGTGCTGGGTGCTCAGTGCTCGGTGTGCTGGGTGCTCAGTGCTCGGGGTGCTGGGTGCTCAGTGCTCGGGGTGCTCGGTGCTCAGTGCTCGGTGTGCTTGATGCTCAGTACTCGGGGTGCTCAGTGCTCAGTACTCAGGGTGCTGGGTGCTCAGTGCTCAGGGTGCTGGGTGCTCAGTGCTCGGTGTGCTTGCGGCTCGGTGCTCACGTTGCTGGGTGCTCAGTACTCGGGGTGCTTGGTGCTCAGTACTCAGGGTGCTGGGTGCTCATTGCTCGGGGTGCTGGGTGCTCAGTGCTCGGGGTGCTGGGTGCTCAGTGCTCGGGGTACTGGGTGCTCAGTGCTCGGGGCGCTGGGTGCTCAGTACTCGGGGCGCTGGGTGCTCAGTGCTCGGGGTGCTGGGTGCTCAGTGCTCGGGGTGCTCGGTGCTCAGTACTCAGGGTGCTGGGTGCTCAGTGCTCGGGGTGCTCGGTGCTCAGTACTCAGGGTGCTGGGTGCTCATTGCTCAGTGTGCTGGGTGCTCTGTACTCAGGGGGCTGGGTGCTCATTGCTCAGTACGCTGGGTGCTCAGTACTCAGGGTGCTGGGTGCGCAGTGCTCGGGGTGCTGGGTGCTCAGTGCTCAGGGTGCTGGGTACTCAGTTCTCAGGGTGCTGGGTGCTCAGTGCTCGGGGTGCTCTGTGCTCAGTGCTCAGTACTCAGGGTGCTGGGTGCTCAGTGCTCGGGGTGCTGGGTGCTCAGTGTTCAGTACTCAGGGTGCTGGGTGCTCAGTGCTCAGGGTGCTGGGCGCTCAGTGCTCAGGGTGCTGGGTGCTCAGTGCTCAGGGTGCTGCCTACTCAGTGCTCGGGGTGCTGGGTGCTCAGTACTCAGGGTGCTGGGTGCTCAGTACTCAGGGTGCTGGGTGCTCAGTGCTCGGTGTGCTGAGTGCTCAGTGCTCGGGGTGCTCGGTGCTCAGTACTCAGGGTGCTTCGTGCTCAGTGCTCGGGGTGCTCAGTACTCAGGGTGCTGTGTGTTCAGTGCTCAGGGTGCTGGGTGCTCAGTACTCAGGGTGCTTGGTGCTCAGTACTCAGGGTGCTGGGTGCTCAGTGCTCGGGGTGCTCGGTGCTCAGTACGTTGGGTGCTCACTACTCAGGGTGCTGGGTGCTCAGTGCTCAGGGTGCTGGGTGCTCAGTGCTCAGGGAGCTGGGTGCTCAGTGCTCAGGGTGCTGGGTGCTCAGTGCTCGGGGTGCTGGGTGCTCAGTGCTCAGGGTGCTGGGTGCTCAGTACTCAAGGTGCTGTGTGCTCAGTACTCGGGGTGCTGGGTGCTCAGTACTCAAGGTGCTGGGTGCTCAGTACTCAGGGTGCTGGGTGCTCAGTACTCGGGTGCTGGGTGCTCAGTGCTCAGGGTGCTGGGTGCTCAGTGCTCGGGGCGCTGGGTGCTCAGTGCTCAGTACTCAGGGTGCTGGGTGCTCAGTGCTCCGGGTGCTGGGTGCTCAGTGCTCAGTACTCAGGGTGCTGGGTGCTCAGTGCTCAGGTTGCTGGGTGCTCAGTGCTCGGGGTGCTGGGTGCTCAGTGCTCGTGGTGCTGGGTGCTCAGTGCTCGGGGTGCTCGGTGCTCAGTACTCCGGGTGCTGGGTGCTCAGTGCTCGGGGTGCTCGGTGCTCAGTACTCAGTGCTCAGGGTGCTCAGTGCTCAGTGCTCAGGGTGCTGGGTGTTCAGTACTCAGGGTGCTGGGTGCTCAGTACTCAGGGTGCTGGGTGCTCAGTACTCGGGTGATGGGTACTCAGTGCTCAGGGTGCTGGGTGCTCAGTGCTCGGGGTGCTGGGTGCTCAGTGCTCAGTACTCAGGGTGCTGGGTGCTCAGTGCTCGGGGTGCTGGGTGCTCAGTGCTCAGTACTGAGGGTGCTGTGTGCTCAGTGCTCAGGGTGCTGGGTGCTCAGTGCTCAGGGTGCTGGGTACTCAGTGCTCAGGGTGCTGGGTGCTCAGTACTCAGGGTGCTGGGTGCTCAGTACTCAGGGTGCTGGGTGCTCTGTGCTCGGGGTGCTGGGTGCTCAGTGCTCGGGGTGCTCGGTGCTCAGTACTCAGGGTGCTGGGTGCTCAGTGCTCGAGGTGCTCAGAACTCAGGGTGCTGTGTGTTCAGTGCTCAGGGTGCTGGGTGCTCAGTACTCAGGGTGCTCGGTGCTTAGTACACAGGGTGCTGGGTGCTCAGTATTCCGGGTGCTGGGTGCTCAGTGCTCGGGGTGCTCGGTGCTCAGTGCTCAAGGTGCTGGGTGCTCAGTACTCAGGGTGCTCATTGCTCAGGGTGCTGGGTGCTCAGTGCTCGGTGTGCTGGGTGCTCAGTGCTCGGGTTGCTGGGTGCTCAGTGCTCGGGGTGCTCGGTGCTCAGTGCTCGGTGTGCTTGATGCTCAGTACTCGGGGTGCTCAGTGCTCAGTACTCAGGGTGCTGGGTGCTCAGTGCTCAGGGTGCTGGGTGCTCAGTGCTCGGTGTGCTTGCGGCTCGGTGCTCACGTTGCTGGGTGCTCAGTACTCGGGGTGCTTGGTGCTCAGTACTCAGGGTGCTGGGTGCTCATTGCTCGGGGTGCTGGGTGCTCAGTGCTCGGGGTGCTGGGTGCTCAGTGCTCGGGGTGCTGGGTGCTCAGTGCTCGGGGCGCTGGGTGCTCAGTACTCGGGGCGCTGGGTGCTCAGTGCTCGGGGTGCTGGGTGATCAGTGCTCGGGGTGCTCGGTGCTCAGTACTCAGGGTGCTGGGTGCTCAGTGCTCGGGGTGCTCGGTGCTCAGTACTCAGGGTGCTGGGTGCTCATTGCTCAGTGTGCTGGGTGCTCTGTACTCAGGGGGCTGGGTGCTCATTGCTCAGTACGCTGGGTGCTCAGTACTCAGGGTGCTGGGTGCGCAGTGCTCGGGGTGCTGGGTGCTCAGTGCTCAGGGTGCTGGGTACTCAGTTCTCAGGGTGCTGGGTGCTCAGTGCTCGGGGTGCTCTGTGCTCAGTGCTCAGTACTCAGGGTGCTGGGTGCTCAGTGCTCGGGGTGCTGGGTGCTCAGTGTTCAGTACTCAGGGTGCTGGGTGCTCAGTGCTCAGGGTGCTGGGCGCTCAGTGCTCAGGGTGCTGGGTGCTCAGTGCTCAGGGTGCTGCCTACTCAGTGCTCGGGGTGCTGGGTGCTCAGTACTCAGGGTGCTGGGTGCTCAGTACTCAGGGTGCTGGGTGCTCAGTGCTCGGTGTGCTGAGTGCTCAGTGCTCGGGGTCCTCGGTGCTCAGTACTCAGGGTGCTGGGTGCTCAGTGCTCGGGGTGCTCAGTACTCAGGGTGCTGTGTGTTCAGTGCTCAGGGTGCTGGGTGCTCAGTACTCAGGGTGCTTGGTGCTCAGTACTCAGGGTGCTGGGTGCTCAGTGCTCGGGGTGCTGGGTGCTCAGTACGTTGGGTGCTCACTACTCAGGGTGCTGGGTGCTCAGTGCTCAGGGTGCTGGGTGCTCAGTGCTCAGGGTGCTGGGTGCTCAGTGCTCAGGGTGCTGGGTGCTCAGTGCTCGGGGTGCTGGGTGCTCAGTGCTCAGGGTGCTGGGTGCTCAGTACTCAAGGTGCTGGGTGCCCAGTACTCGGGGTGCTGGGTGCTCAGTACTCAAGGTGCTGGGTGCTCAGTACTCAGGGTGCTGGGTGCTCAGTACTCGGGTGCTGGGTGCTCAGTGCTCAGGGTGCTGGGTGCTCAGTGCTCGGGGTGCTGGGTGCTCAGTGCTCAGTACTCAGGGTGCTGGGTGCTCAGTGATCCGGGTGCTGGGTGCTCAGTGCTCAGTACTCAGGGTGCTGGGTGCTCAGTGCTCAGGGTGCTGGGTGCTCAGTGCTCGGGGTGCTGGGTGATCAGTGCTCGTGGTGCTGGGTGCTCAGTGCTCGGGGTGCTCGGTGCTCAGTACTCCGGGTGCTGGGTGCTCAGTGCTCGGGGTGCTCGGTGCTCAGTACTCAGTGCTCAGGGTGCTCAGTGCTCAGTGCTCAGGGTGCTGGGTGTTCAGTACTCAGGGTGCTGGGTGCTCAGTACTGGGGGTGCTGGGTGCTCAGTACTCAGGGTGCTGGGTGCTCAGTACTCAGGGTGCTGGGTGCTCAGTACTCGGGTGATGGGTACTCAGTGCTCAGGGTGCTGGGTGCTCAGTGCTCGGGGTGCTGGGTGCTCAGTGCTCAGTACTCAGGGTGCTGGGTGCTCAGTGCTCGGGGTGCTGGGTGCTCAGTGCTCAGTACTGAGGGTGCTGTGTGCTCAGTGCTCAGGGTGCTGGGTGCTCAGTGCTCAGGGTGCTGGGTACTCAGTGCTCAGGGTGCTGGGTGCTCAGTACTCAGGGTGCTGGGTGCTCAGTACTCAGGGTGCTGGGTGCTCTGTGCTCGGGGTGCTGGGTGCTCAGTGCTCGGGGTGCTCGGTGCTCAGTACTCAGGGTGCTGGGTGCTCAGTGCTCGAGGTGCTCAGAACTCAGGGTGCTGTGTGTTCAGTGCTCAGGGTGCTGGGTGCTCAGTACTCAGGGTGCTCGGTGCTTAGTACACAGGGTGCTGGGTGCTCAGTATTCCGGGTGCTGGGTGCTCAGTGCTCGGGGTGCTCGGTGCTCAGTGCTCAAGGTGCTGGGTGCTCAGTACTCAGGGTGCTCATTGCTCAGGGTGCTGGGTGCTCAGTACTCAGGGTGCTGGGTGCTCAGTGATCAGGGTGCTCGGTGCTCAGTACGTTGGGTGCTCAGTACTTAGCGTGCTGGGTGCTCAGTACTCGTGGTGCTGGGTGCTCATTAATCAGGGTGCTGGGTGCTCAGTACTCAGGGTGCTCAGTGCTTGGGGTGCTGGGTGCTCAGTACTCAGAGTGCTCTGTGCTTGGGGTGCTGGGTGCTCAGTACTCAGGGTGCTGGGTGCTCAGTGCTCAGGGTGCTGGGTGCTCAGTACTCAGGGTGCTGGGTGCTCAGTACTCAGCGTGCTGGGTGCTCAGTGCTCGGGGTGCTGGGTGCTCAGTGCTCGGGGTGCTGGGTGCTCAGTGCTCGGGGTGCTCGGTGCTCAGTGCTCGGGGTGCTGGGTGCTCA